>NW_015627390.1:125798-142929 GCF_001515625.1 Sinocyclocheilus rhinocerous
GTACATTAATGAGGAAAAAAAATTAACTTAAATGATTTTAGCAAATGGCTGCAATATAACAAAGAGTGAAAAATTTAAGGGGGTCTGAATACTTTCCGTACCCACTGTATATATATATATATAGCAGTGGCATTCGGTTTTTAAGTGCATTATAGATGCTCAAGTACTTTTGGGCTGCTGAACGTGCAATAAACAAGCTTATCGCTTATCCCAAGCCGATCCTTTCCATATATACAGTATGAAAATCTATTTTTGAGTAAAAAAGGGAACTTTATGTAAATCCATCAGAGAAGTTTTACTAGAGAAAATCAAGAGGCAACGCTTCAGAGAAGATAAATCAGAAACATACGACTGAATGTACGTTTTGATGTTTCTCACATCCAACGAGACTTGTTCTCTTCTGATACGCTCAGATCTGAAACAAGGGCTTTTCTGGCTCCTTTTCACAGGAACGTCAAAGATCTGCGGTCATTACAGCTCAGTCCGCGAGTTCCTCTTATAATGGAAGAGTGAATTCAGAACCTCCTCCTGAGAAATCATTATAGAAGTCCTACCATGCAGTTAGAGGTAGTACAACGTTTCTTTGCTGTGATTCTGTACTTTTTATGAAGCATTAATGACTTGGTCTACAGGTCTGGATATGCAAAAACATGTATAACCTCAGGCAAGTTGTTTTTGAGATTTCTTGCATCAACTGAGATCTAAATGATTTCCCAAATATTACTCAAGGTGCTTCCTAAGGCAACTTCAGCATGTAACTCATCTTCAAATGTTTGAATGATTCATCAAATCATGTGTCTTGTTAAGGAAAGGTATGCTGTTACTTTGCTAAGTGATCAGACTAGTTTTTCCTCAACGGCATATGATAACTAAAGACAAGCACAAAAATCCCAGCCTGGAAGCCAATCTGGGTTTTATAAAAGTTTCAAACAGTAGTTTGAAAGAGTGTGACAGACCGTATTTAAACACACCGATATAAAGTTGGTTCGACGTTTGTCAGAGATTCAGCCTCAGAAATCTTCAATAGTTCTTTAACGATTTAGCACAATGACAAGAAACATGCATACTGTGTTCTAATTGTTTTCAAATGTCGAAGAGAACACACAATGCGTTTTACTTGTTTTAATATGCCTTAAGGTATTGTAACTGATAGACCTTGTAATCGAAAAGTGCAGGATAGGGACCGTCTGCAAAGTGCAAAACGAAGAGCAAAAAAACAATTATTCCATTTTAATGCTTCACTGGTGAAATGTATAAAAACTAAATCTCTAATTTAAGGGGTGTGTCGTATTACTGGTTCATAAAAGAACATTTAGATGTTGGTTTTATTCACAGAGCTATAGCACAACAAAAGTTATTGAAATGGAACAATTGAGAAAAAGCTTGCAAAGCATTACAAAGATTGTGCAGTTTACCGCCCCCTAGAGGAAGATATTGCACTTGTTTTGACCAAGTTTGACATTCAGAAGTTTCAATAAATTAATTTAGAATGCATACAACGTCTTGTTACTGATTCCTAGAAGAACATTTTGGTGGTGGTTTTAGCCACAGAACTATAATAGAACACATACTATTGAAAATGAAACCAATACATAGTTTAGTTTAAATTAGGGCTGCACGATAAATCGCATGCGATATTTAACGCGCATCTTATCAGTAAAGACAAAGGCTGCGTCTTGTTACAGATTTCATAAAGGACATTTTGCAGTAGTTTTCATTGTCAAAAGCGATGCCGAAGTCATGCTATTGACATTCAAAAATCACTTGCGAAGCCTTCCATAGAGTCTCCAGTATTACTGCCACCTAGAGGAAGATACTGCAGTTGTTTTGACTGAGTTTGACATTCAAACTTATAAATTCATTTAAAATCAATAAAGTCTTCTATTTCAACTTCAAAAGATGTGTCTTGTTTCTGATTTCTGAGCCGTTGAGAAACAGAGTTGCGACATGCTTTGATCTCGCCGCCACGCGGACACGTGGTTCATGGAGCTCTCAATAGTTCCAAACAACTCCACGCTGTCAATATGTTTGAATGGGTTTAATCGGGCAGACAGCAGTTTCACTATATTTGCAGCTATTTCTAGTAATTATTAACACATAATGTGCATTTATTGTGCATTGATAACTACGCTGACTACGCTTTACAATAGCATTTTATTCTGGAGAGTGATAAAGAGACAGCATCTTCATGTTTTTATACTCCTTGGCAGTCAAATGTGACCGAACACCTTAAGTGTAACTTTTAATCAATTAAATAATTGTACTATATTTTAGTTCAGTTCCATTTAGTTCATATTTTGAGGAGATTTTTGGTACTAAATAATATGTGCAAAAATTATGATCCATGAAAATATAAAATTTTCTAATTTTTATTATTTATATTACAATTTGTGTAGTATTTAGGGTTAAAACAGAGAAAACGTTTCTAAATTCCAGTGCAAAGAGGCAAATCGGTGGCCAAAAAAAATTATATTCATATGTAACGCCATGGTTTAACCACTAGATGCCCGTATGGCTGTTTAATAAATACATGTATCTACTCTAGTTGCTCAAAAGAGTATTGCCGGTCATAACTGTTTACTTTTTTTTAGGTTTTGCATTGTTAATGTACATTTAGACATTATCAAACACTCAATTTTTATTTTGTTTCAATTTTTAAAAAAAATAATAAATTTAAAAGATTACTTACTGACATCCCAGTGTTATTTTATGATATTCACATAAGCATACAACATAAGTGAATATTAAAAAGGGCAAGCAAATACGGAATTTAACCCAATAAAAAAAAAAGTTTAAAATAATGTTTAAAAAACCCAAGCAACTGCATTCAGCGAACCTCCTACAGGGAGAGAAAGATTGCAGAAAGATATACTTAAAAATGACAACTAGCATCTGGTTATGGTCGCTATTAAAGGGTTAGTTCGCCCCAAAATGAAAATTAGGCTGCGTTTTACTCACCCCCCATGCATCCTATGTGTATATGACTTTCTTCAGACTAATCCAGTCGGAGTTATATTAAAAATGGTCTTTCAAGCTGTATCGTTGTACTCAGCGGGTGTTGCATTCCTTCTGTTCAAAAGACGTGAAATAAAAAGCGGTTTCTCACGTTATTTAACTGCAATTACAGTATAACTGTCTATTATCTAACGATAAACATTAACTATAACGTGCTTCATAAAATACCACTGCTGGCCAGACTTCCGAGAGGTCAACTAATGCGTTAAAATGTTAAAAAATTATGTAACTTGTTTTTTTTTCAACTTTCTGGCGAGGGTGCTTGAGAAGCACTGAAATTAACGGGCTTTAATGCTGGAACTATTGGTTGTTTGGAACTATTGGCTGCTCCATGACACGCTTTACTTCCGCATTCCTCAGTTCCTATGGAAGCCTATGGGAGTGTCGCAACTCTGTTTTTCAACAGCTCTGATTGTAACTTACGTACAGCTGGTGGGTTAGGGTTAGGTGCTCTGCGCCCCGAGGACAATCTGAAACAAGCCAATTAGAGCTCAGCCTCAAGTCACATGTGTTTCAAAAGTTTACAGACCTAATAGACACCCATTTGGCCGGCGCCCCACACACACAAAACAAACTAAATACAGTTTTGATTTTTGATTTTTTTTGATAGGTGCAAACATGACTACCAGTCGAATAGTATGACTAAATAATGCAATTTCGTGATTATTTTGCAATATATATTACACTTATTTTTAACATGTTGAAGTACGCTTCTTCCCTGGCTGCCTATTGACCAGCCGCCACTGTCTGTGACTAAAACAAATATAAAAATGTTCTTATAACAAACAGTAACGAGACACACACCATGAAGTTAATACAGAAGAGTGTATTTATTTTAAATGGATTTATTTATTGGTTTAAATTTCAATAGCGTGTACTTTTTTTGTGTCATACTTACTTATGTGAATATAACGAACATTAAAATGTTCTCATAAGGACCTGGAATAAGCCTACTGTATAACCACTGGATTATGGAATGATAATGATTTGTAATATTGTTTTTATTTTATTCATTTTATTAATAGCTATAATATAATAACCACTATCATATATCTCGTTTACAATATTTCTTATTTAAATTCAAGTGAGCGTTATAAGTGTTTGTCTTTATCTTTCAAAGACCTTAGTGCACAAATTGCTCTTGTTTTGTTAACTGTAAAAAAAAAAACATTTCGATGGGAAACCATTCGACCGTTTTGTCCTATCACATGTACTTTGTAGACGGTCCCTAGCTGGCCTAAGCGATAGCGAGCCGCTGCTAAGAGACTTTATGTTGCAAAATATCGAGGGGGATTAAAACAAATAAACTGCGATGTGTGTTCAGTTCTACGTTCTAATGCCTTTCAGAGAAGACATTTTTTATACAATTATACTCATCCACTAAGAATTTATTGAAGTTTTTCGCAGCTGAATATCTGTCTAACGTCGAACCAACTTTATAACGGTTTTAAACACACTCCAGTGCGCATGCGTAAACACCATTTAACGGCACCCGGTTGCAAGTATGATATAAAACTCATTCATCATTACAACGACAACTATAAATATTGTAGATGACATGCATGAAGGATTCCCAACAAATATACAAATAATAATAGCCAACGATAACACAACACAGCCTCAAATATGACTCTGTATATTATTTTTATAAACTACAGTCCGCCGAAGTGCGGTCACGTGACCTGCATTCCGCGTGTTATGATTATGAATTCACATAACCGTTCCTGGATCGTTTGTCAGCTACTTACAAAGCCATTTTTACCCTGACAGTTTAACCCCAATTCACACATTCAAGGAGGCAATTCCAACAACCATTACGAGCTTTAGTCTGAATGGGGTCAACACAGGGTCTCCCACAAACATACACATCAAGAAGTCTCTCGGATGACTGGAGAAACGCCTTAAAAAGAAATGGAAAACCTTGGTGCTTATGAAAAAACATTATTTACCTGACATTTCCTAGTTTGGATGGCAGACATTTTTAAAATGGCAAACGGCCATTTTAGCGAGTAGATAATCCGGGTAACAAGGGCACGGCGTTTGCATACTAATCAGACGTTTGCTGTACTCGCGCCTGATTGGTCAGCGGGAGACAACCCTCATTCCTCATTGGCTGTTTAGACTGTCCATCACGTATAATGAAACGTTTATCCACCTTCTTCACGTAAAAATGAGCGCGGCCATTTGTAAATTTTATGGGTCTGGCTTCTGGTTTTATTTGCTTCCAGCTATTTTTAGCTGTACAAAACCCCTAGTTTTGCTGCTTAATACTGCAAATTGGTGTGTCTTACCATATTATTTTAGTGTATTATCTTAATTATGAACACACTGGTTTGTAATGCAAATGGTTTTACCGTTTACTGCACGTTGTTATTCTTCTGGTTATTTCCCTTCAGCGGCTAATAAACCGGAAGTCTCGCCCATAGGCTTACTTCTGCATTTAGGAATAAGGTGGATACAATAAGACTTAATGAAGATTTAATGAAAAATTAATTTCATAATGTAAGATGCCATTTGTTGTCATGTAGCAGATTCTCATAATATTTTCTTGCAGGTGAACAAACAGTGATCATTCAGCTCAAAAATTTCACGCTTCACAGTTTGCTTTCCTGAAAGCCCACGAAAACCCTTCAAGTACCCATCAGCTGTGGCAAACAATAATTCTGCGGTTTATGTTATGAATATTTTGGGTAGAGCCGCATTAGCATCGTGAAGCATATGGCACTGCTGAAATTAATAACGTGCAGATGAAGTCATTATAAGTTATAGGTGCATTAAGTGGTCTAATGATGACAAAGTTTGGGGCGAAGACAATGAGTAGCATGACATTTTGTGCTGAAGGATAAAGTGAAGGATAATTTTGAGAATCGGCAGCGAGAGGAGAGTTGATGGATGTGAGCCGCCTCAGCCCACTATATCTCACTGCTGCTTCTGTTCAAGAACCGTGGGACACCTCGAGTGTTGACAGTAACCAGCCCAAATTGGCTGCCGAACACAGCTTGGGTTCCACCATAAGTGAGGGGGGTCTTACAAATGGCTGTATATCTGGGTTGGGGGTCAACAGGTCTTGTACGCTGGAGACAAGCGGCTCAAATGTGGCTGCATCATTACCGATGCTCCCGTACACCCGGCGCAGGAACCTGCTAACATGAAAACAGAGCAAGACCAGCTTGATGAGAACCTGCTGTGAAACCTGATAGAAGGACTAGATGATTGTTTGGCCCAGGGTTATTGACGTTAACAAATCTAAAACCGTCAAAAATTATTTTTCAGTTAAATATGAAGTACACTTATAAAGTCCACTAATTCACTATAGTGTTTCGGTTGTTATTTTCAAATGTTTGCTTTTCAATTTCTATGAAGCAGAAAGTGACTAAAGTTTTTAGTCCATAATATAAAACAGCTAAATCTAATATTGACTAATTTATATCCAGTCTACCAATTTAATCCCAGTTTCACGCAGTCAATGCAGAACAGAAATTAATCTCACTGTCTGATCAACTGGTGACTGCTAGCATTATGAAAATGAGTAGAAATGATTGGTGCTCAGAAGCTTTAGCTTTAACAAACACACCTGCGGGAGCTTTAAAAGGCGTATTATGTTAAATCTCTTCCAGGATTAGACTTCAACTCTATTCCTCAGAGATAAATAAAGGATTGTGGAGCTGCATATTGGGGTATTATGTTTTTGAGGATTTTTTTTCTCTTGAGACCCGTGACACTACTGCAAATACTAAAACATCTCTGCTTATCATTTGTCTCGTATGAATGCGTTTTAATATATTTCATCATGTGTTCTTTTTGAATATAGAGGAGACTGAGGCTAGACAGCATGAGTATTTTTCTTGAATGTCAAAAGAGTGGTGTTCTGGATGATTGTTAAAGGGATAGTTCACCCAAAAATGAAAATGTGATGTTTATCTGCTTACCCCCAGGTTGAAAAATGACTAAAAGTGAAATGTGAATTAAATTAAATCTAAATAGGATTCAAATAAAAAAAATCTTGTTACTTTTGAATTTACCAAGTTTGATTATCTTTATTACGACTATTTTAAATCTTGTTACTTTTAGGTTTGCCATAAATACATATTTGCATTTGTTTTTTGTTTTGTTTTTAAGTTAAAGCCTCTAATTGGCCGTTTAATGGCATATTCTAATTGTGACAATATGCTCTACTATAAAAGTTGAATTATTTGTTATGCAATAAGTTGAACATGTTTTTTCTAGTTAAGGTTTGTAGGCTAAATGTGAGAAACATTTACAAGAATAAAGTGTGCACACTGGTCCCGCTCTTTCCAATTTATAAGCTTCTTTCAACCACAATATATGCCATTGTGATGTGAGAGTTTAGATGTTTGCTCGTGAACAGCTTGGGAGGCGAGTTGCAAACGATCTGAAAATCAGAAGCGAACGGGTTAACAATACCACTCCTCTGCATTACCTGTTTAAACGGCCCTACGGGACGAGTGCAGAGATGCTGCTGAAGTGGGAGCGGTTTGATGATATATTGTGTTTGTTTCTGCGTGTGTGTGGTGGAGAGAAAGAGAGAGGACTCGGCGCTGAAGGCATGTCTCTTTGCAGGAAAATTAAGTGTCTGTGCAGCGCCTGAGACATCCACACTACCCACCCTCCATAATTTGGTGTCAGGCCCTCCGCTCATTAATTTTACTGCAGCGTTTCCAGAAGGCCTCTGGAGCGATGCGTGTGGGGTCGACAGTCCTGCTCCTGCCATAACAACCGCAACCATGCTAGGCAAATACGTGCTTGAAAATACAGCGAGCCGTCGGCAAACACACGGGGTCGCCTGTAAATATGTATCTGATGGCGCTTTCGCTTTATTTCTGTCCTAGAGAGCGAGGACCGTCACAGTATGTGATCTTCAGCCAATAAAAACTGAATGATGCTTCCACCAACTAATACAGCCACAAATACAATGGTGTTTTTACTATTGGTAACTAAAATTAAAACTATTCCAAATGATTTCCAATAATTGAAATGAAGCTAACGTGAAATAAAATATAAACATTCTATGAAAAGCTATCCTGGATGGACGGATGGATAACTTAGATTGTACATAATTGTAATTGTACAATTAATTGAATTATTAGCCTTTTATTAGCCTTTTGAATTCACGAAGAATGTAGCCTGTTGCTAATATTACATCAATTATATAAAGTAAATTAAAAAGAAAACTGAATATATAAAAAATAAAAGCAAATAAATACCATAATATATAATACTACTGAAATAACTCTGGGTGGCAAAATTGTCGAATTACTACTTCATGACTTTCAAAAGAACAGACATTAGGCTTTAATTGGCCTTCAAAAAAGAAACTGCATTAAGGCAGGGTGGGTCACATTAAGCTTTGACCTTTCATTTTACGTGTTTAATTTTACAAAATGGCACAGCATGCAACACGCTGAACTAAATCTGCACGAAGCGCCTTGGATTCTGGCCGTCATTTAGAGAAGCACAAGCACAGGAGAGATTTTAAATGTGTTTCTGAAAGGGCAGAGACGGGATGTTTGTGACAGATGGTGAACCAAAGTGAGACAGCTTTGCTTGAGCTCGTGCGAAACAAAAAATGAGACCAGCCGATTGTCAGCACATTATTTATTAGTTTAATTTGTGCAGCATAAACAATAGCCAGTGAAACGCCTTCTGCTCATTACTTAATGACAATATCCATATCTGTGCTGCACTCTTGAAAGATGATTTGTGTCTGTCAGACAGTTTTCTATTCGGGTACAAACCTATAAAAGACCCATTTGGGATAAAGAAATTAAGTTTGTCAACCAGTAATGGGTTGATATATCATGTAAACTCAGTATAATTATTATCTCGAAGCAAGTGCCATGAAGCATATTTGACTTTTTCGTGTTTATTTTTTAGTTGTTTGAGCTGGAAAAACATACCAGAACACACCATTAGCCAATCAGATAATTAAGTGAGATCGTGGAGATGTGATGCAAAGTAAAAAAAAAATTAAAAAAAAAGATGTACATTTTAAATCAGCATGATCAGTTGGGTCATTTAGGGCTCAGAAGTCCAGCTTAATTACAAAATTAATCAACTGTAGCTAAAATGCTTGTCAATAAGGGCTGACGCTTATGATTTTCACTGCCAGTAGGTGGCAGTGTGGGATACCCTGAGCTGTGAGGGCATGTGTGGTTTATAATACATTTAACAGCCAGAATCATTGCCATTTATACTAATTGTTGATAAATTATCATCTAATAACATTTTGAGTAAAACGAAGCATGACAATATTTTATATTAAAATTATGAGAAGTAACTTGGATAAATATATCAGAAAATCAGCCCTGAAGTATATATTTGTAGATATTTTTATTAATAATATATGCATATATATACACACACAATTTTATATTTTGTATATTTAATATATAAATCAACACTGAATATGATATATGTAAATTATAAATATATCAAATATTTTTTGAATATATATATATATACTGTATATATATTTATTAAGATAATATATATTATTTTAAGATTTTTCTACAAAGTACACTTCTCTTCTCATTATGCACTATGCAGTATTTTTGCCATACAAGCATGGTGATTTGCATGCTATATTACTGCAATTTCCAATGTTGCAGTATGTGATCATGCAGCAGAACTGCTGTTGTACTCCATCCAATTTAATACACTTGTACTAGAGTTTAACAATTTCATTCTTGTTTTTGTTAGGAAGTGCTGAACCGCATGCACTCTGTGTGCAATGACTTGAAAAAGAATAAATGATGTGCCTTGAAACTGTTAAAATAGAGCCGCAGTTCTCAGCTGTCAGCGTGACTGCATCAGAAATAATGATATGTTGTTATGGTTTGTTGTACTTGGACACAAAAGATAAGAAGAAATGTAATTGTCTGCACAGGACACACAACTTTATTCTGGGGTGAATCTGTAGAAGTCTTCTTTGAATGTCTGAGAATCAAATGATCTGCTAAATGCATTAGATGCTCTGCAAAGTTCCTTTCTGCCTTTGATTTCCATTGATTTCTCAAACCATGCATGCTCACGTTGGAGATCCTCCAAGCTGGAGAACCTCCAAGAATCAGTCCATGCCGTCATGGAGGGTCTATCATGACGACGCAGATGAGTTGATGACTTCCACGATTGTTCCCAGTCCGCTACGGATCGTGCATATGTATGTTGACATACCGGCTGGGTAGATGCACTTGTCGCTTGTCTTTCCAGAAGATGCTGACGTCTCGTTGACCTCCAGGACTCGGCCCATGCGCGAACCCCTGCTGGTCCATTATGCGGGATATCTTCATTTTCTCGCACTCTTCTAATAGGCCTGGGTTGAGAATTGGCAGACCAACCCTGCTGCCATAAACCGCCATCTTGGTTGAGAGTTAAGTTGGTGAACTTCCAAGAATCGGCCCATTCGGTGAGAGTTTGTGAGAATTGTGAAGGTGGACTTCTCCGGTTCCTCAAGGCTCTTTCTTCTCTACGCTGACGTTTCGTCATCTTCCAAGAATTCTTCCAGTTTATTTGCTCAGAGAAGTTAAGCATCTCTTGCCACTTCTGGCTTTTTGGCAAAGCAAGTACACTGAATTTCACATGTTCAATTGGTTGCTTGTCTGGTTTCAATGTCTCAACCTTCACTTCCACCTCTTTATTTATCTCTTCTTTATACTCTGACAGATTTTTTATGGTCGTCCATGACTTTTCCCATTCAGACAGCTGTGCGTCCCTCCCACCGAACTGAGAGCTCCGTGGAATTGTGTGCTTCATCTCTCTAGACACATTCATTATCACGTTGCAGATGTCGGGATGCAGCTCCTCAGGCTCCATCGCTTGAGATTGGATTGATTTCGTCTCCTTTTCTGATATGGTTTTCGCAACTCTCCAAGATTCACTCCAAGCTGAATTATCTGTAGCTTTAGATTTAATAGAATTATTCCATGGTTGTTTTTCCTCATTAGCTGTGGGTTGAATTAAATCATATTTAACATCTACTTCTTTTACAGGCTTCGTTGACTTCCTGGACTCGTTCCAGTCTGATGCGATTTCCTCATTTCGATTGTAAAATTTGTTGCAATCACTTTTATTTTTGTTTTCATGACACTCTTTTCTTTTCTGACTGAATATCCAAGAATTGTCCCATTCTGGAGTGACCAGGTCTTGTTTAATGTGTTCGGAGTCTAAAGCTTTGCTGAGTTTCTCCCATAGAAACATGTCATTGGAGCTCATATCGTTGTTGGCATCAAACCCAAGATCAAACCATGGTTTACCATCAGTGCTTGGCTGAAAATTGAGAAACTTCCATGACTGCCCCCAGTCGAACGCACAAGGACTTTCTTCAGGTTGCGGCAAAAGTTGCGAAAACTTCCAAGACTTCGCCCACACCATCAACCCCGGGCAGCTTTCATTGAGCTGACGTAACAGGGCCAGTTTATTGGCTTTTGTAGTCTTCGTCGAGTCCACCTGCCTTTGAATCCGATTGCTCTGGAAGCCTTGAGGCCTGCCAAGGTGCGTCTTTTTAGCCTTGTGTGCATCAAGAGTCGATTCTTCAGGAAGCTTTGCTTTTCTCTCCAGTCTTTTAGGGGGTTTTATCTTGGAGGACATGCGCGCCTTCCAATCCTGATTGATTCTATGAAAAGTTTAATTGGTACGGACAACAAACAAAAAGACTTCTCGTTAATTATGAAATGTGTGCTTCTTTTGTTTTAACAGATTATTTAAAGATGGCTGCTGTTATTAAAATTGATATTTACACAATTAAGGCAATTAAAGTTGACGCGACCACAAGCTCATTATCGTTCTGAATGGCCTTATTATGTGCAAACAGAATAGGCAGAGAGGCAGTTGGGATCAAACTGCATTCATGCAATATTAGAGCTACTGAAATTATGGGATGACTCGGAGAGCTGTTCTTGTCTGTTCTATTCTTTTTATTATTTATTCTTTTCTATGGCAACGCTCAAAATGCATCAATGAGCAGCTTGTAATTATGAGTGTGAGAAAGTTTTTTCCAAGCAGGAAACTAATAATTACAGTAATTCTGACATGGCATGAGTGCGGCAATAGCATGTTCATAGATATTACAAAAGTATATGGAATGGAATTTGTTAAATACAATTACATAAAGTGGTTAACTATCAACAAACCCCATATGGCAAAAAGTATATTTTATGTGGCCAAAAATATATGCTAAATATATGTTGTAAACAGTGAAGCTCAATGAAATATATTTTTAAAATAGAAAATATATTTAGTTTCAACCTTCATTCATCAAAATATATTTCCAAATGTATTTCGGTGGCAAGAAAATATAAGAATAAGTATTTTTAAGATTATATCAATTTTTATTATGTATTTTTTAAATGAATGTTTTTTTTTTGTTTTTTTTGCCTCACGGGGCTGCTTTTAGCAAATTGGAAATGCCTCAGATATACGTTAGGACATTTTTTGAGCCACAAAGTTGTTTTGTAAATATCGAGTTCAGGTCCTCACCTTTCCAGAGCGCTCTTCCGTATCCTCTCCTCTTCCAGCTGCCTTTTCTGTCTATGCTCCCTCAGTCTGATTTCCCAGACATCCTTCATAATTGAAGCGCCACATACTAACACCTCTGCGTTTTGGTCCATTATTGTAGAGACTCCTGCCGTAAGCGGAGATGAAGCTGTTAGTGGATGAACGAGATTGGATTTAACAAGATTGCAATGTTCCTTTGCATAAACTAACCATAAAATGTGCATTTGTTTACAGTTTACGAGTAGCATGCATTTGATTAAGCTACTTAATTTAACCAGGACAGGCAATTAAATATAAACACAGTACAAAACAAATGCAGACCAAAAAAATGCTATTTGGAACATTTGCACATTATAGAACACATTTAGCAGGAAATCATCACTTATCAGGCAAAAACAATAACATATGAAATTGCTTCCGTTATTAATTCTAAAATAGCATTACTGGATTGTACTTTCATTTATTTAAAAGCAATAAAATTTTGTTTATTCCTAGCGATGTTAATTGTAATTTCAAGAGTGCACTGCATCTAATACTGCTGTTCTGTCAACATAAGTGTATTTCTGTGCATAAATGATTAATAAAACTGCTTGCTTACCCGTCTGGCAGTTCTCTGTCAAATAAGCATCTGGAATCAGAAGCAGCTCTTATAAGTGTCAACTGTAACTAAACTAGCCCGTGTAACCAGGGCTCTTGACCCGGCTATTTTTAACCCCACCAGCTGCCAGGTGACTCTGTAACTCATTAGAATTGACAGAAATACTTGTTTGCATTCATTTAAAATATTCTTTTGTATTTCACCAGATACTGTACGTTACAATAAACCTGTGACTAAACGGATGTTGTTTTGTCACCCTTGTACATAATGATTAAAGTGGTGTCAGATTTCAGAATAAAAATGAGTTTCATCATGACAAGCGCTGATGATGGAGCTGATAATTAATACACTGAGTTTAGGTGGTACATGACACAGTAGATAATTAAAAGTGGGTTATTTGATTCCTTTGAATTTGGGTGAAAGGATCAGTGAGAGTGGTGAGAGTGTTTTACAGTCTTTTGCTCAATATAGCCACTAGAGCATGATGCTTGCAACGGTTGCAGGTTAAATATGTTATGAATGTACAATCTGCATATGACCGGGTACAGTACAGTAGTGAGTAAAAATAGCCACGAACAAGTTGTTCCTTTAAGGGAATAGTTCCCCCAGAACTATTTACTCAGATTTAAAATATTATTTTGTATTTCACCAGATACTGTACGTTACAATAAACCTGTGACTAAATGGATGTTGTTTTGTCACCCTTGTACATAATGATTAAAGTGGTGTCAGATTTCAGAATAAAAATGGGTTTCATCATGACAAGCGCTGATGATGGAGCTGATAATTAATACACTGAGTTTAGGTGGTACATGACACAGTAGATAATTAAAAGTGGGTTATTTGATTCCTTTGAATTTGGGTGAAAGGATCAGTGAGAGTGGTGAGAGTGTTTTACAGTCTTTTGCTCAATATAGCCACTAGAGCATGATGCTTGCAACGGTTGCAGGTTAAATATGTTATGAATGTACAATCTGCATATGACCGGGTACAGTACAGTAGTGAGTAAAAATAGCCACGAACAAGTTGTTCCTTTAAGGGAATAGTTCCCCCAGAACTATTTACTCAGATTTACTCACTCTCAGGTCATCCAAGATGTTAACTGATGGACTGGAGTGCTGTGGATTACTTGTGGATTAAAGCTGCCTGTTTGTAAGAAACAAATCCAGCATTAAGACATTTTTAACTTCAAACGTGGCTTCTGACTAAAATATAAGTCCATAATCCATAATAACACTTCCTGCAGTGAAAAAGTCTGGTTGTCTCTCCCATCAACCCGCATATTTGTTTAAAAACGTTAAAAACGTGTTAATGATGGATTTGTTTCTTACAAACAGGCAGCTTTTGTCTTCTCCAGATGTTAACTGATGGACTGGAGTGCTGTGGATTACTTGTGGATTATTGTGATGTTTTTATCAGCTGTTTGGACTCTCATTCTGACGGCACCCATTCACTGCAGAGGATCTATTGTGATGTAATACTACATTTCTCCTAATCTGCTGAAGAAACAAACTCATCTATATCTTGGATTACCTGAGGGTATGCCTATTTCCAGCAAATTTTCATTTTTGGATGAAATATTCCTTGTAACACTTACGTACACTGCATGCATATAATCAAATGTTTATATAACTCATTTCATTGTGCTGTTGTTGTGTATGCAACAAATAAAAATTTGATTTCAATTGTCACCAAGTTTGCACTGATATTGTTTTGCTCTTTTAATCTCAGTGCTGCTCGTATGAAAACTTCATTTTGCATCGCATTTGTCCTTGTTTCTCACAGAAGTTTCTGACATCCTGAATCTTAACCTTTCAAACGGAGTGAAGAAACTGTGCGGTGCCATTCAGAAGGCAGACAGCTCATTAGGAGACAGAGCGTCAACCTTTGCATGGCTGATAATGATTCAGCTGTCATTACCGTGTCAGTTTCCAGAATAGAAATCACAATAATCAGCTCTGTCAAATGTTCCCCATAAGAAGCAGAAACTTGCACTCGCTGTCAATGCCAAGAATGACATGGATATTCAATCGATAATGCATTGTCAAATGTATTAAATTAAAATATTTCATTACAGCAAACCAAAGGCAAGGTTAAGTATTTTGGAACAACATTTAAGAGAAAGTTCACCTAAAAATCTAAATTCATGCCATTCAGAACCTGTTTTTTTTTTCCCGCAGCTCTTTTGCATTTAATGACATTTCATATAGCGACCATGTCTGTCAAGCTCCACAAAGGACTAAAACAATAAAAGCAATATAAAGGCACCATGAAAGTGCTTTTCATGAGGAAAAGACTCAAATTTGAGACCAGTATCAATCTCATCTTTTGTTTTCATGATAAAATGGCATTTAGGTTTGGAACAACATGAAATGAGTTTTCATTTTTGGGTGAACTATCATATGGATTTTTTTAAGATAATTGCAACTTTTTGTTTCACAATTCGGACTTTATTTCTCACAATTCTGACTTTTTTCTCAGAATTGCAAGAAAATGTCAGAATTGTGAGATAAAAACTCAAAATGATAAGGAAAAAAGGCAGAATCTCAAGATATGAAGAAACCTGCAATTCTGACTTTTATTTTGCAATTCTGACTTTTTTTTTCGGTGAATTTTGATTTTACGTCTCGCAATTCTTTTTTTGCCACAGCATAAAAAATTATAAAAGGTAAGTGCAACTTTATCTCACAATTCTGACTTTTTTCCTCAAAATTGCGAGTTCATATTTGATAATCTGAGTTTATATCTCGCATGTTGATTTTTTCTCAGAACTGTGAGAAAAACGTCAGAATTGCGAGATAAAAACTCAAAATTCTGAGGGAAAAAAAGCAGAATTGCAAGATATAAACTCAGAATTGCACAATATAAACATGCAATTCTGACTTTATATTTTGCCATTCTGAGTATTTTTCTCTCGCAATTCTGTTTTTTTTTTTTTGTTTCTGCCACAGAATAAAAAAGAAATTGCTACTTTTTCTCACGATTCTGACTTTTTTTCTCAGAATTGAGAGTTCACGTCTTGCAATTCTGCGTTTATATCTCATAATTTTGACTTTTTTTCACATAACTGCAAGAAAAAAGTCAGAACTGTGAGACATTGTATGAGTTCATAGAATATAAACTGATATAAACTCGAATTTCTGTGAAAAAAGCAGAATTGCAAGATATAAACTTGCAATTTCTCTCAATTCTCTGTTTATTTCTTGCAATCCTGACTTTTTTTCTCAGAATTGTGAGCTTATATCTTGTAGTTCTGAGTTTATATCTCACAATTCTTTGTGAGTTTATATGTCACATATTGACGTTTTTCTCAGAATTGCAAGAAAAAAGTGAGAATTTGAGAAAAAGTGAGAAAAAAGTCCAAATTGTGAAATAAAAAGTCGCTATTACCCTCTTTTATTTTTCTACCCCCATGCGGAAACAGGCTTTCATATTATTCCTTTAATGCGTTATCAGGAAGTTTATTTCAGCTCATCTATGGAAGGCGTTAAATAAGAATCAGTATTTAGCAAATGCAGCCATACTTAAAATCGAATAAACTCAAGTCAAGTAAACATAATTACACTTCTTACCTCCATAGATGTCATTAAAACTTCCCTGTAAACATGCTGAAACACCTAATGGGCCTGCACTGGCGTTATCCAGAGGCTTGTTAATTATGGGAATGAAACACAAAGATATGTAAATTAATTATGAGCCAGCAGGGGGCTCATATGAGTCAGCGAGATCGCTCTATTACACGCTCTTCACTAGTGATGGGAAGTTCGGATCATTTTACCGACTCGGACCTTTGAGTCTCGTTCAGCAAAATGAACGAATCTTTTTTCGAGTCATTTCGTTCATTTTAGCAAAATACAACTAAAATGTTACGTGTTACTTCCCTAACACGTCTACTAACGCAAACGTTGATCACACTACAAACAATACAAAACTGCAATAAGAAACAGAAAAGATTAATTGTTTACCTGGGTCTTCAGTCTATGATTAGCTCACCACCTCTTATCT
>NW_015627390.1:144948-150328 GCF_001515625.1 Sinocyclocheilus rhinocerous
GAGATGAACTAATCAATTCTCTTTCCGGCTCAGACTGCATTGGTTAAAGCGTATAGGGCTGTCACGTGATGAACGATCTACTCGAAAAACCCGAAGACTCGATGGATGAACTAATCAATTCTCTTTCCGGCTCAGACTGCATTGGTTAAACTTATGGGGCTGTCACGTGATGAACGAATGACTCGAAAAACCCGAAGACTCGAAACAGGTGAACTACTTGACTAATTCCAGTACAGAACCTATAGGATGTTGCGCATGCGCGACTGAACGAATCACTCCCCGAGACGACTCCTTCCTCCCGAGTCACATTAAAGATTCGTTCAAAATGAACGAATCGTTCAAGAACGACCCAACACTACTCTTCACACTGAGAGCTGCAGCAGAACGAAAGCGCCGGTGTCTCATTTCCTCGTCACGCAGCAATCAGCTTTTATAGAACATGCTTTGGCCGGGGATCAAATCCCATGTGATATGATGATGATGAAGTTACATGGATTTAATGGCCATTGACATTTTGGTCTTATATTATTTACGTGCTTTAAGTTTACTGCTGCTCGTGTTGGAAGACAGCTTCAATCCATTCATTCACTTTGCTCTGGTGGAAATCTAATTGATGCTACAATGAGTAAAATGAGGGTCAAATAGATTCTTTAGCGAACGTGATTCCTCAAATCACGCATCTTGTCTTCATGAGTAATAAAAAAAAGATTATACAGCCTTGGATCTGGAAGAACACTTCTTATTTGCAAAAAAAAAAAAAAAATGTGTTCTGGGTAGTTACTAGCCGGTTGCTAGGGTGTTCAGGATGGTTGCTAGAGTGTTCTGGATGGTTGCTAGTATCTTGCTAGAGTGCCCTGGGCCGTTGCTAGACAGTTGCTAGGGTGTTATGGGTGGTTGCTATTGTACTGCTATACAATTGTGTCCTGGGCAATTGCTAGCGTATTCTTGGTGGTTGCTATGCAGTTGCTAGGGTGTTCAGGATGGCTGCTAGGGCATTGCTATAAAATAGTGTCCTGGGCAGTTGCTAGAGTGTTCTGGATGGTTTCTAGGTGGTTGCTAGTGTGTTCTGTGTAGTTGCTAGGGCGTTGCTATGCAGTTGCTAGAGTGCCCTGGGCTGTTGCTAGATGGTTACTAGGGTGTTATGGGTGGTTGCTAGGGCACTGCTATACAGTTGTGTCCTGGGCAGTTGCTAGACAGTTCTGGGGGGTTGCTAGGTGGTTGCTAGGCTGTTCTGGGTGGTTGCTAGCACGTTGCTATGCAGTTGCTGGGGTGTTCTGGTTGGTTGCTAGAGCATTGCTATACAATTGTGTCCTGGGTGCTAGGCTGCTGAGAGGTTGCTAGGGTGTTGCTATTGAGTTTCTAGAGTGGTCTTGGGTGGTTGCTAAGCAGTTGCTAAGATGTTATAAGTGGTTGCTATGGCACTGCTATATAGTTGTGTCCTGGGCAGTAGCTAGGGGGTTCTGAATGGTTGCTAGGTGGTTGCTAGACTACACTGGATGGTTGTTAGGGTGTTATGGGTGGTTGTTAGGGCATTGGAATACAATTGTGCTCTATGTAGCTGCTAGATTGATTTAGGGGGTTGTTGGGCAGTTGCTAGGCTACCCTGGGTGGTTGCTAGGTCGTTGCTATGCAGTTGCTAGAGTGTCCTGGGCAGGGTTAGGTGGCTGCTAGGGTGTTCTGGTTGCTACTTCTACTTCTAATTATTTCAGCGTACTAATACTATGTTTTGTTATTTTGTTTTGTTTTTCATAATTTTCACCTGTCGGACCATAAACCAGGTAGGAAACTTCCCACAGATGGATATTAAAGGAGGAACCGTTATGTTGTGCACAGGCAAACATCACTTACTATTTCCTAGCAATTGCATTCGAATAGTCGTCTAATTTAAAAGACAAGTGAACAGTACAAGCAGGCACATTTAATCTGAATTTGTCCCCTCAAATGGGCGTCTCGCTGCCCACCTCTGCTACTCTAATTACCTCACACATTCCCCTGGCAGCAACATGACAGACTGTCAGCCGTACCAGAAACAGAAATGCACCTGTGAGCAGAAAGAATAAATCACCTTTTGACTCCTGCATCTGTAACAAAAGCGCAGCTCCACAGTCGAGCTGAAGACAGCAGCGCAGAGACTCGTGACCTCGGCCGCTCACTCGCTGCTCATTAGTGCAAGCGATTTAATCCTTTATGTGAATGAATTATCTAATTAAACCTCTTTAGCACATTAGCAAACACAAAATGCATGCATTTATGAACTCTGCTTTGCATTAAATCAAGCAAATGGAATCCAAATTAAATTGCATATGAAAGAAATAAACTAGAAATAAATAAATAAACTTGCTGCTATGTTAAAGTGTTTTGGTGGTTGACAGGACACTGATATACGGTTGCTAAGCTGTTGCTAGGGTGTTTCTGAGTAGATATGGATTTAGTTGAATTTTTTTAAATTTGTTTTATCATCTGTGATAATGTATTTGTAATGTTTATGTATTTGTGAATGTATATGTACTTTCAATCATGAACCCTAAATATGAACAATAATAAGAGTTATTTTAGTATTAGTTACATACTATATTTACCATTTAATATTTTGAATTAGCTTTTATTTTTATATTTTCAGTTTTCATTTTAATTTTAGTATAAGTTTTAGCAATTTTGTTATGTGCTTTTGTTTTTTTTGTTATTTTAATATTTCTATTTAGTTTATTTTTTATTTCAGTTTGAGTCATTTTAGCTTAAACATTGCAGTTTTTCAATTTTAAGTTTTTCTATGTAATATTTTTTCCAGCTTTATTTCTATTACTGAAAACAATTTTTATTAGTTTTCATTTTAGTCATTAATAACAACACTGATAGTGATGTGCTTTTACCATTTTTATTCATTTGTTTGTTTTAAATATTTCTATTTATCTTTTATTTCTTTTTATTTCAGTTTTAGTCATTTTAGTACTTCAACTTAAATGCGTTTATTTCAGTAATTGTCCAAAACAACATTTTATTTTAATTCTAGCTTCATTTCAATTACTGAAAACATTTTAGTTAAAAGTAACAACACTGATCGTGATGCGCTTTTGACTTTTTTATTCTTTTAAAAATATATATAGGCTATATATATATATATCCTTCGTGTGTATATACACACATGAAGGTTTAATACTAAAAACTGTTGACCTTATAGTGTTACAGGTGATCCTGGTAAAAAAATAAATAAATAAAATAACATGCCAAACCAATGAATAAAATGAAAATAAGACATATGAGACTTAGCCATTTTCAACTTATTTATTTCAAACATATTTATTGCATATTTAAGTTTATTTCATTTGCCAAGGCAACGTTCCTAATTTTGGTTTAGGTTTTTTAAGCATTTTTTTTTTAATTCTAGCTTTATTTCAATGACTGAAAATTATTTTTAATAGATTTATTTTTACTTAATTTCATAAAAAGGTCATGGTTCTCTTGCTCATGGGTCAGATGTGGCTGTAATGCAATATAGCAGCATCTATAATGTCAAGCACAACATGAAAAGCATTCAGTCTGACCTTTAGCCTTTCAGGTTTGGCCTGCGTCACACACTCCATCAACTTTATTTAGCAACTGGTCGACGTCTGCGTTAAAGATCATTCCTCTATAGATGGACAGAGCGGCTGCTCTGTTGAGAAACAATTCTCAGCGACAATTAGAGGAAACGTTGGCATGAATGTCAAAAACGTTAATGGCACTACAAGAAAAGCTCTCCCAGCGGTGATGCATTGTGCCTGGAAATGAAAAATGCATCAACCTGAGCCATGTAATTTGCATGCAATTTCTTTTTAAAAAGGATGATTTTTTCCCACCAGACTAAATGAACTGTTTTTTTATTATGCAAAAGGCAGACATACATTAAATGTGAAATGTAAAACAGGACAGGTCCATCACTGAAACTTGCATTTAGATAATATTATGCTTTTTCTATTTAAAGACATTAATTTAAAATTGAGTTCAGATTTATGAAGAGAGAGAAACCAGGGCACATATACCGAAGTGTATTTGAAGTTTCTGGTTGTGTAGCTGAAACGAAAGACCGGCAAACTAAAACGTTTGAAAGTTCTTCACCTCTCGGGCTCCAAGAGGAATCGGCTAATTAGAAACCAATAACAAAGCATATGGACAGAAATAGAGCGGGATGCAGCTGCTGTGCTTTACGATCCTCTTTAAAGAAGCGAAATGCATCAAACACCAAAAAATCCTCAAAGAAAACTTCCTCTAATTACTTTAGGTGTTCGGCGGTTATATATACCTGCTGCCGTTCCTTTGGAAATGTCAGCCTGTGGGAACAAAATCTCATATGATTTTCATGCAAAAATGTCATAAACAAATAAGAAACCACAGCAATTGAGAATTATTCTGGAAGCACAGGTCAGACTGTGCCTCAACAAACACCAAACTACTTTAACAATAATTTGATATTTATATCTGGTTTTCACATTAAGAGATAAGATATGCCCTTTACTACATCTAGACAATAAAAACAACACATAAGCACACAAATAAATGCAATATAAACAAAAACAATGTGCAATGAAAAGGTACACTTGTAGGCAAAAGCAGCTGCATAGGTGCTGTGCACTGGATTGTCCAAGTATTATGAATAAATTATGTAAATTTGTATTGAATGAAAAATAGGTACGGAATAAATAAATATATGAGTTAATAGAACTGTGAAAGGTAAAATATATGCATTAGCAAAAGTTTGACTTCATTTATGTTTCGGAGCTTAAAAACTTTGATTGTCCAGACTGAACTGAGCTGGAATCCAGACAAAAACAAGAAGCCAGAATAAATCATGAAAATAGTCAGAATAAATAATTAAGTCACTAAGTAATGATCTAAACCATATGGCAAATTTTTTTTCTAGCCAAAATATATTTTAAATATCTGCTAAATATATGTTGCAAACAGTGTAAAATGAACAGTGAACAGTGAAAAAATATATTTTTGAAATAGAAAATGTTTACTTTGAACCTTCACATGCAAAAATATTTATCAAAAAGTATTTTCGAGGCAAGAAAATACATTCTCAATCTTACAGTATAGCCTACATTTAGGCTAAATGCCTAAATGTGAATGAAAAAGCCTCTATCAAAATTAGATTCATATTGACTTAATTATGTTTATTTTTTATTTATGTTGTATTTTGTTTACATTGTAAGGTATGTTCTCTGCTGATTTTTATTCAAATGTGTTATATGTTCATAGACAACAAATAAAGTTTTTCACCAAAAGTGGCACGGTGATTGCATTTTCTTGGATTGAAATATATGAAGAGCAAACTGTATTTTTAAATGCTTTATATATATATATATATATATATATATATATATGTGTGTGTGTGTGTGTG
>NW_015627390.1:150441-159463 GCF_001515625.1 Sinocyclocheilus rhinocerous
ATATATGTGTGTGTGTGTGTGTGTGTGTTCATATTTTTTTAATTAAAACATATACATATATTTATATATATACAAAAATTGCCTAAATGTAAAATATATTTACATAGACATATTTTAAAACATATTTTAGCAAATATAAAATAGCCTTTTGAATTTAACAAGGCTGCGAGGGATAGACTTAACTTTACAATGGTAGGCTACGCACTGCATAAAAGTCCCGGATCATGTCATTTTTACAACTTTCAAAACTTTTTATGGAGTTTTTGTCTACTTTCAAGTTGTTGTTTTTTTTCCACTCACTGCACTTCTGTCCCTCACAGCCTCATTTTCATTTCTATCACAAAATAAATATGGCGCTACCCTGACTATATAATCTAAATGTTTTTCACTTGAGAAACAAAGATACTTGGTACAATCCCGCATTACAGAGCATCAAAGTGCTTTGACGGCGATATCGGGCGCAGATTGAGCCTCTAATCGCTTCTCTGTGATACTGAAGAGAATCGATTCGCTTCAAACCGGTTTGACTGACGGAACTAATATGAATGGACGCTCATTTGCATTAGTGGGTGCCTATGGGAGGGGTTTACAGGTGTTAATGGCGCGTCATGAGGGAGCCTGAAGCCCTAAAGATAAATAACAGACCCAGCAGAGGGTGTTCTGGTCATTTGGTTTGCGATGGTGCCGCTGGGAATGTTTTGATGCTGTTGGATCAGTGCGGAGCAGATCGGGTGTTTAGTTGGGTGTTTTTCTAGCGAGCGGAATTATGAATCAACTATTCGGGTGAGCAAACGATTCACGATTCGTTTTGGAATAATCGAATCGCTTGTCTTTCTCCTCATGCATCTCACATTTGCTATTCTTACCTACAGGTTCTTTCTGTCTGCTGTGGTGGTCTCTCAGGCGGTTTCGTCTGAATCAGGTAAAAGTCGGGTTTTTACGTTGTTTATATCCATAGGCGTTTGGGTTTTCATCGCTCCTTTATAACATGGATTCGCGTTTTTCTCCCAGGATGTGAAGGAGCAGAATGTGGGAAAGCTGGAATCTCTGGAAAGCCAAAACAACACGCGGAATTCCTGAATAAGTTCAACGAAATGAACACGCAAACGCCGCAACGTCAACACCGGGACGCCGAGGCCGTGCTACCTTTCATCGGACTGACCGGAGGTGAGATCCTCATTACCACACTGAAAAAAAAAAAATTGTAAATAAATATTATTGGAGTACATTTTAATTACTATTTAAAAATACTATTATTATCTTTTTATTTTATTATTATTTAAAATAAAACTTTTAGTCATTTTTTTTTCAGTCAAAATTTCACATAGGCTATAATTCAACGCGTTACTTGCTTTTTCTTTGAATTTAATTGTGTATTTTTGTTTTACACTATTTTTTCTAATGCATCCTAATAAATCAAGGCCTTAGAAGGAGCAGAAAGTCTTAAATTCATAAAGTCATGGAATTACATATTGCATGCACTGCAAAAAAAAAAAAAAAAGGAAAAAAGAATATCTTCCTCAGTATTTTTCTTTTCTTTTCCAATGCAAATATCTAAACATGGCAAATGGAACAAAATTAAATGAGTTCATGCTTAAAAAAAAAAAAAAAGAACAAATGTGTCAATATTTTTTTTAGCTTTAAGCATAATTTAGATACGTTTTTTTTTTTTCAAAAAACAAGACTTAATATGTCAAGTTATCTTTATTTAAGAATGTCAATTGTGTACTAAAACTTTTTAAAAATTGTGTATTAAAAATTGTTTTCATTTTAAATTGTTGATTTTTCTGAACCTACTGTCAGATATTTGTTCTCGTTTAACCATAAACTCATTTTGATCTCATAAAGATCTCTTTATGGCATTATGCTTCTCAAGTATACTGAAAAAAAAAAATTTAATTGAATTTACTAAATGTTTTAAGGTAAGTGGTTGCAATCAGTGTATTTTAGCTACATTTAAACTAAACAAATTTAGTTGACTAACTTATAACTTTTTAATTTAAATGTAGCTAAAATGAATTG
This sequence comes from Sinocyclocheilus rhinocerous, assembly GCF_001515625.1. Taxonomy (NCBI): domain Eukaryota; kingdom Metazoa; phylum Chordata; class Actinopteri; order Cypriniformes; family Cyprinidae; genus Sinocyclocheilus; species Sinocyclocheilus rhinocerous. The sequence continues at coordinate 152,464 of NW_015627390.1, forward strand.
TTTGCAACCACTTACTTTAAAAAAAATTTGTATCATTTTTTTTTTTCAGTGTAAATGTATCTTGATTTAAGAATCTTTGGACATTTGCACTGGAAAATGACAAAAAATGCAGAGGAAAGCATCACAATTCTAGAATTATCTGTTGCACTTTAATTGCACGGCACTTACAAACACAAACCAGAGTAAGCAATGTGCATGAAGTAGAAAACATGTGCATTTTCTATCCATTTATTAATGGGAATTCCAGTGTTGTCAGGCGTAACGGCCCGCACAGTATCTGGATGGTTCGTGTCGTGTTGGGAAACAGATGTTGGTAGCAGCTGTTTAGATTACACGTCATAAATTTTGTAGGAAGGGGCTGCTGTTTTGCGTTTGCATCCTTGTAATTAACATCTTTATTCTGCTGTTTCTCATTTCAGTTGCTAAACAAAGCCGTACCTGCTGCAAGAACGGTGGAACGTGCATTTTGGGAAGCTTCTGCGCCTGTCCGAAGCACTTCACCGGCCGCAGCTGCGAATACGACGAGCGCCTCAGGTAATTAAATGACGTCAGGATTGAGCCGTATGGCTGCACAGGGTTTTTAAATGACTGTGTGTGTTTATATTGCCAGTGATTGTGGTGTGATTCCACATGGAGAATGGGTTCAGAAAGGATGCTCGTACTGCAGATGTGGATATGGACTTCTGCACTGCTTCCCGCATGTTTTCAGCAAAGACTGTGGTGAGTTTATAGATGCATGTTTGCTGTTGTTTATCTCCAACTAAACCAGTTACAGCACCTTGAAGGATATTAAGTGTGTCTGGCATCATGTTATCAACTTTCCTTAAAAAAGGCCCCTAAAATGACCTTCTCACTCAGTCTAAACATTCTTAAATCCAGATACATTTACTTGAAACCAAAATTACATAATATATTAAGTCTTGTTTCCTAAAAAACAAAGTTTATGCTTAAAAAAAAAAAAAAAGGAAAATATCTGCCAGTGCATGGGGTCCGAAAAATTAACTATGTATTATTTTTGTTAAATTTGCTAATTATTTTTTCGAATTATTTTGCTTCTCAAGTAAATGTATCTAGATTTAAGAATGTTTAGATGTTTGTAATATAATTTTTTTTTTATCTAGTTATCTTTAAGAACGTTTAGACTATTATTTGGACTGAAAAATGACAACGAGTAAGAAAGTGCTTTTTGCCTGTTTTATTGGCATTTTTCATTATATTCCAGTGAGGAAGGCTGATAACATGATGCCAGACACACTCTTAACATCCTGTAACTGGTTTAGCTGGAGATAAACAACAACAGACAGAAGTTCTCACCTCCAACGCTTCCCTAACAGAGCTGTGAATCACTGACTAGCGCTTGATTCAACCTGATGGCAGATGATTATTCAGACCGTCTGCTGCTTCTTCAAATAACATTCCTGTATATTATTTCGAGTGCATTTATCTTTTTTATTATCTTCTTTCAGACGACTCTCAGGAAGTTCGGTGGTACCGTTCAAGCTCCCTCAGAACGTTGTCTTCTTCAATCGTCATGTTTGTTGCCTTTATTTTACCATTTCTACTGGCAGTTAGTTCTCTTAACTAGGTTTTCTACATAAATGCTCTATTAGACTATACGAACAAGATTTTCTTTGACATTAAGGGCAGCATTTATTGGTGGCACTGAAATGCTTTTTGCTTCCAGTGGAAGTGTAACTAGCTGTGTTAAAAGCAACTGTTTAGTGAAGGAACATGTACATAGGATTTATATTGAAAATATATTGTGTGTGTGCGTGTCAGTGCGCAGCCGAGCCAAAATGAATTCTGTCTGTTTCTGTGTCTCTGTATGAATTTGTTATACAAGAGAACGCACTGGCTAAAAGTGAAGTGACTTTTTATATTCTGCATCCGTTTTGCTTTTAAAATATGCACGTCATCTGAACAATGCGCTTGTTTTAAAGTCAAGTTCTCTCCTCATCTGTGCTGGGAGCTTTGGTTTGCTGTGCTCGTCAGAGGAGAGAGAGGCAGATAATGCTCAGATAGCCTGTGATTGTTGACCTTTCGGCTATTTTCTCTTATCTTATATAAACAATCGTCCAGCCAATCAATCTCCGTGACTATCTTGACCTTCTTGAGTTGGCCAGTGATGTACTGTAACACTCTGTATGATTGAGCGAATGAATTTGTCTCATCTAATTAAAACTTGCATCAATAACTGAGATGACTGACTGTTTACTGACTTCAAGTAAGCTATTTATCATGCGCGGAAAATTAGATTGCGTAAAAAAAAAAAAAAAATTCAGTTCAAATTGATTTTAATTTACAAGGTTTTTTTGGGTTTTAGTTAACTAAAATAACGTTGTCCCCCCATTTTTTTATGCAAAATGTAACTTTTGCCTTTGGTTTTGTGGTCTGAATTGTTCATTGGTGAACGAGAGCCAAAGTCAGAGTGTGTTGCAGCAAAAGTTGACATTTTAAAGTTTTTAGCCGCACTGTTTCCCTCAGCGTCCTTGTGACGCAGCGTCTCCTCTGAACTCTCTGCATTCGGCGCCTCGAGGCCTTCGACTCTAAAGTGGCATTAGACATTCTTTAAGTTTCACTGATCCCCTTAAAATAAGCTGCTCTATCTTCTAACCTCCAGAGATTAATCCAGAATAACTGAGATGACTGACTGTTTACTGACTTCAAGTAAGCTATTTATCATGCGCGGAAAATTAGATTGCATCCCAGTAAACCGAGGCTATGAACTATGAACTTTTAGGTGCAAAAATGACTTGAAGTTTTAATTTTGTAACAGTTTTTGGTATAAAACATACACTCTAAAAAATGCTGGGTTGTTTCAACCCAACTTTGGGTCAAATATGGACTAACCCAACTTTTGGGTTAAAAATGTAATGTAAAAATGTAACCCAACGTTTGGGTTAGTCCATATTTGACCCAAAGTTGGGTTGAAACAACCCAGCATTTTTTAGAGTGTAGTGTTTATTTTCTAATATTAATTCAAGCTCATTTTTAGTAAAACTTCTAAAGACCCAAATTATCTACACGGTGTTTGTTTTTCCAAAGCTGTAAATAATACAAAGATTATTAGAGAAGAAAATACTATTTCAGTCTTTCTAAAACTGCATGTGTTACTTGGCATTTCTTTGTAACTTTTAGTGAAATTTACTAGCAATTTCTGAGCCTCAGAGTTTCTGTACCATTTTTTTTTGGTTTGTATATAAAAAAGACTTTCTGTGTCTGGGCTGAAAGCTCTCTTCAGAAACAGACTGAATAAACAGAGATACTCGAGGACTCTTTTACACTACAATGCTGCTGTTCTCTTTGGTATTAATAGCGGGGTGGGGTTGGGCAGACCATCCTAAGCCCTGCATCTTCTCCATTGTCAAGCGTGATAACGGCCTCATTCTGCATGGAGAATCTACTCTTGCATGCAAAACAGATGCTTACATGTCAAAGAGATGCTTATAGGGGCGTCTCATGTGATAAACACTAGGATATGGCCCAGCCTGCTATTCAGGATTTAGGAACAGAAACAGTTTAGCTCAGTTAAACTCATTTTGATATTTATTTTTGCGTAAAGAGAAAGTCACAAATATTTATTCTCATTATTCTTATTCTAATTCTTATATGCATTCTCAGCGGCAATTCTCATTATTGCAATAAAAAAATTGTTTTTATTCTTTCTTACGAAGAGCAATATTGTTGCAGTATTGCTATTGTTAAAAATACAATTAAAATTATATATCACATATACAATACTGTTAAAAAGTTTGTGGTTGGTAAAATATTTTTATTTTGGGAGAAAAAGGCTCTTCTGCTCACCAAGGCTGCATTTATTTCATCAAAAATAATGCTGTAAAACTGTGTTATATAAAAAAGTTATTTCTGTGATGCGCAGCTGAATTTTCAGCATCATTACTCCAGTCTTCAGTGTCACATGATCTTCAGAAAGCATAATAATATGCTGATTTGCTGCTTAAGAAACATTTCTGATTATTATCAATGTTGAGAACAGTTGTGCTGCACAATATTTTTGTACATATTCTTTTAATGATTCTTTGATGAATAGAAAGTTCAAAAGAACAGTATTTATTTGAAATAGAAAACTTTTGTAACGTTATAAATGTCTTTACTGGCACTTTTGATCAGTTTAATGCATCCTTGCTGAATAAAAATATACATTTCTTCCAGTCCAGACACCAAACTTTTAGCATACATACAATTTATAATTTAATTTAATTAAAAAAATTTTTTAATAAGAAACACTGTATTACAGAATTGTAAAAAATATCGAATCCCTTTTGAGAATAATGAAAAACAACCTAAAATACAAAAACAAAAACAAAAAAAATGTAGGAAAATATGGTACATTTTCACAGAAATAATGTAAAACTTCTGAATAGTCCCTAAGCAGTGTTATTATAGTATAAGTGAGATCCTATTTTGTAAATTAAGTTTGTATAAATATTTTGTTTGCATTTTAATTTTAGTTTTAAATTTAAGATTTTTAAAAAATGTCTAAATAGTTTTTAATCATAGGTTTTAGTTTTAGTTATTTTAGTACATCAAGTTAAACTAAATGGAAATGAAAAATGTTGCTCTAGTAACTGTTAACTGAAATAATACAAGTAAAAAAAAAAAAAAAAATTCAGTTCAAATTGATTTTAATTTACAAGGTTTTTTGGGGTTTTAGTTAACTAAAATAACGTTGTCCCCCCATTTTTTTATGCAAAATGTAACTTTTGCCTTTGGTTTTGTGGTCTGAATTGTTCATTGGTGAACGAGAGCCAAAGTCAGAGTGTGTTGCAGCAAAAGTTGACATTTTAAAGTTTTTAGCCGCACTGTTTCCCTCAGCGTCCTTGTGACGCAGCGTCTCCTCTGAACTCTCTGCATTCGGCGCCTCGAGGCCTTCGACTCTAAAGTGGCATTAGACATTCTTTAAGTTTCACTGATCCCCTTAAAATAAGCTGCTCTATCTTCTAACCTCCAGAGATTAATCCAGTAGCAACAAAGCTGGCCACATCAGGAGACTTTTTTACTCTGTTTCCATTCTTCGAGCTTCAGGAAGTGTCACATTTTCCAGCGTCACGACATTCAGACGCTCCGGAAAGAGGAATAACGGGAGCGTTTAGAAAGTGACTCCTAAGAGAAACTCCCTCCCGCTATAATATAATCGGTCCTCGCTCCGTATGCGATTGTTTCCATGATAGCGCTTCATTTGCACAAGCCGCTCGAGTGCTTTGATGGAGGCCTGGCATGAGGGTTTAATTGGGCTGAAGGAGCTCGGCAGGAGTTTCCTCGCTGAAAAGACTGGATGCATGGGATTACATGCAGGAAATCTGTCTGGGATTGTGCTGATTGGACGGGGGATGCTTTTGTAGCAATTGCAGATGAACTTTTAAGTGATTGCATCACTTACGGGAAAAAACAAGGGTTGTTTCAAACCAGCTCCTGAGATGCAAGCGAGTTTATCTTCATCTTTTCCGAGCTTATATCCATTTGATGAAGCACAGGCACTTCAAACACAGCCTCTTTCTCCCTCAGCAGGTGTTCTTTTTCTTTTCCAAGTGTTTGATTCAACCTTAATGCTCATATAGGTTCATTGTCTTGGATATGCATGGATCAGCTCAATCCAGGCGGGGAGTCATATACTATTGATAAAAAGATGGCATTATTAATGCATGGCATATTTGGCTGCGGCCCGTTTCATATGTGTGTGAAGGCGCCAATCACAAATGTTCTTTTCCAATTTCAAGTAGCCCAAAGGTTTGCTCGAGCTTCCTCTGAAAGTATTAGACCGAAGTTTATTGGAGTTAGACTGAAACTTTGTTAAAGCTTGCAGCTCAAGGAAAGCTCATGAGATGAACACAGATCTCCCAAAATATAGACCACTTTTGTCTGTTTATCTTCATTTTTTTCTCTAAGACAGCAATGAGGTTAAATGGAGAGCAAATGTAGACTTTCTGACTCATGTGTTTGTCTTTATTTCTCCTTAAATATCAGAGACAAAGTTTGCAACGTGAATAAAACACAATAAATAAAAGCAACCTCTGAGTTTTTATAGCACATGTGCATCACTTTAAACAGGTTTGTCCAAAGTAACGCATTTCGTCAGGTGTAAACTTTGTTTTAAGTGGATAAAATACTTTAAAACTTTTAAATTCAAAATCTTTTTTATTGGAGTCTCTGGTGATATCAGCAGGACTGAACTTGATCTCAGTGCAAAGCAGTTCAGTGAGTCGTTTCTGATCTTTAAGTCCACAAATAATAACTTTAATCTTGAATAAGGTTTTATGAATTTGCATAGCAAGACAAACAATCTTTTTCAGGTGTGACTTTTAAATTATGCAACTTAATCTCTAGTTTGTTTCTCAGAAAAGACTTTGTATATTATAATCATATTCACACAAATTATAGCAAATGCACTGAGACTACTTTTAAAAAGTCTGGATTGATTGATTTTAACCTGGAAATAAACAATATTTCAGGATTATGTAAATGTTCAAATGCAAAAAAGATTTGCCATAAAAATATTAAGATGAAAATGTATATTTTAATCAAGTATCAGTAAATGAGGGACTATAATCATGCAAATTATTCTCTACAGTTTATTTCTCAAAGAGAAGTACTCTGTAAAAAAAAAATCTGTGAAATTTACGGTAAAATACCGGCAGCTGTGGTTGCCAGAACTTCACCGTAAAAAATATGGTAGCAACATTTTAGGTTTTACAGACTTAACTTAAATTCACAATAAAATACCGCATTTCATTAACTGATGTAATGTTAATAAACCAACATATTGAAGTGTTAATATCTGTTTTGAACCAATTATAATCATATTCATGCAAATGATATCAAATGCACTGAGACCACATAAAAAATATTGTTTAATTTTATTTCTCAATTAAACCTTGTTTTAGGATTGTGAAAATGTCAAATGAAAAAAGTTTTACCATAAAAAATATGGTGTGTGTGTATATATATATATATATATATATATTGGTAGTAATTTAGTGTA
>NW_015627390.1:159473-164679 GCF_001515625.1 Sinocyclocheilus rhinocerous
AAACATTTCTGATTATTATCAATGTTGAGAACAGTTGTGCTGCACAATATTTTTGTGCATATTCTTTTAATGATTCTTTGATGAATAGAAAGTTCAAAAGAACAGTATTTATTTGAAATAGAAAACTTTTGTAACATTATAAATGTCTTTACTGGCACTTTTGATCAGTTTAATGCATCCTTGCTGAATAAAAATATACATTTCTTCCAGTCCAGACACCAAACTTTTAGCATACATACAATTTATAATTTAATTTAATATTGTTTTGTTTTTAAAGATTATAGTATAATCATATCGATGCATATATTATAAAATGTACTAGGAGCACATAAAAAATGGGATTACTTATTTATTTACTTTTTCAATAAACCGAAATGAAATATTAAGATGAAAATGATTAGTAATTTATTAATGTTTTTTAAAAGTTTTTAATGATTATAATCATATTGATGCAAATATTAAGCAGTGTTATTATAGTATAAGTGAGATCCTATTTTGTAAATTAAGTTTGTATAAATATTTTGTTTGCATTTTAATTTTAGTTTTAAATTTAAGATTTTTAAAAAATGTCTAAATAGTTTTTAATCATAGGTTTTAGTTTTAGTTATTTTAGTACATCAAGTTAAACTAAATGGAAATGAAAAATGTTGCTCTATAATCATATTGATGCAAATATTACAAAAATGCACTAGGACAACACAAAAATCTGGGATTATTTATTTACTTAAAAGTTTTGCAATAAACTGAAAAATAAATATTAAGATGAAAAATTTTTTAATCAAATATCACTAAATGAGTTCCATTATTTTATTTTCCATTAATTTTGAAAAAATTCTACAGTTTGTTTCTCAAAAAAATAAGATTGCATATTATTATCATATTCATGAAACTATCTAATGCACTGGGCCTACATTTGTTTATTTATTTATTTATTTATCCATTCATTCATTCCTAAAAATAAAAACACTGTTTTGTCATAAAATGAAACAGAAACAGTACACCATTTCTAGATACAAATCAAAGTTTTTAATTAAATAAATTCAATCAAATGAGTGTCATTGATCATGTGACACGTCATTGTACACATTTAGATTTTCATGCTTCCACTGAAGCTCAATGAAACATCTCAAATCAAGCCGGAGAACATGATCATTAGTGTAGCTGATGAAGCTCTAATGACACACCAAACACTGACACAATCTCACATTTGTTCATTTCTGAATCCCACTTTTCACTCAAACTGCGCTGTCATTTGCGCTGTGTTTGTTATCCTGACCTGATTCTCAGCCCTGTCCCGGTGGAAAGCTGGTGTGACGGTGGCAAATGTCTCTTCTGTGTGGCAGTAAACAGAGGTAGATGGGGTAAACAGAGCGAGGGGCCGTCAGGGGCCAGGACTCGGGCTCCGGTAATAGGGAGGGAGTGGAGAGTTAACAGTAAACACTCACACAACAGACACGCAGCCCTATACATCACAGACAGAGGACATGTTTACCTCGAACCTTACAGACGCTCAGAGCTCTTCTGCAGAGGTGCATGAGAAAAAAGGAATTGCCTTGTCTTATTTTATCATCTCTCTCTCCCCGGTCACCCTTTGCACCTTCATCTTCACTTATGCTTTGTTCTCGCTCCTATTTCTCTTCCGTCTGTCCCGTCTTCACATTTCCCGTGGCTATGTTTAAACCCTGCGCCTGCGCTGTGTCCTCTCGTCTGCTCGTTCGGAGATCTCTCTTCTTATCTGAAGGTGATATGGTAAGAAGCCAGGCCTGGACGGTCCTCTACAGCACTGATCCTCCACAGATGGGCCGATGGGATGGTGAAATAGTCATCAGTCAATCAAGAAAACATGCCATTAAATATGGTTTCGTTTGAAACCATAAAAAAAAAAAAAACAGTTTGTGCCACAATGTGTTGAATGCATGAAACCATCGAAATTCAAGGTACATTAAAAAAGTTCAATAATTTCATATTAAAACAAACAAACAAATTATTAAATTTTTATATTTTAATTAGTGCTGTCAAATGATTAATCGCGATTAATCGCATCCAAGATAAAAGTTTTTGTTTACATAATATATGTGTCTGTGTGTATTGTGTATATTTATTATGTATATATAAATACACACACATTCATGTATATATTTAAGAAAAGACATGTTTACCTCGAACCTTACAGACGCTCAGAGCTCTTCTGCAGAGGTGCATGAGAAAAAAGGAATTGCCTTGTCTTATTTTATCATCTCTCTCTCCCCGGTCACCCTTTATACCTTCATCTTCACTTATGCTTTGTTCTCGCTCCTATTTCTCTTCCGTCTGTCCCCTGTCTTCACATTTCCCGTGGCTATGTTTAAACGCTGCGCCTGCGCTGTGTCCTCTCGTCTGCTCGTTCGGAGATCTCTCTTCTTATCTGAAGGTGATATGGTAAGAAGCCAGGCCTGGACGGTCCTCTACAGCACTGATCCTCCACAGATGGGCCGATGGGATGGTGAAATAGTCATCAGTCAATCAAGAAAACATGCCATTAAATATGGTTTCGTTTGAAACCATAAAAAAAAAAAAAACAGTTTGTGCCACAATGTGTTGAATGCATGAAACCATCGAAATTCAAGGTACATTAAAAAAGTTCAATAATTTCATATTAAAACAAACAAACAAATTATTAAATTTTTATATTTTAATTAGTGCTGTCAAATGATTAATCGCGATTAATCGCATCCAAGATAAAAGTTTTTGTTTACATAATATATGTGTCTGTGTGTATTGTGTATATTTATTATGTATATATAAATACACACACATTCATGTATATATTTAAGAAAAATATGTTATGTTTATACATTTAAAATATTTATATATAATATCAATTATATTAATATAAATATATACATGGAAATATTTTCAAAATATATACTAAATAAATAATACTACAATATTATTCATATTAAAGTTTAATGTATAACCTAAATAATACATTGTGATATTATTATTATTATATTAAAAATAAAAATACATAATTTAATATTTTTAATATGAATCTTTTGAACATTAAACCAAAATATCATTCTTTAAAGTAAATTATAACATTAAATATGAGTTAATTTTCAATAATGAACATGGTTTGTACCACAATATATGCATGAAACCAACATTTCATCTTAAACATTAATATTTAAATATTATTCATATTATAATATTTACAGTATATTATAATATACAACACATTATAATCGATTCATATCATATTATATAAAAAATATTCCTAATAAATAATACAATATTCATAAATATTTTTTTCAAATATTTTAAATATATTTTCAATGTTTGATTTTGTTTTTGTTCACTTAATAACATCAAAATAAAAGTTTAGCATTTAAAGTACATTACTAAATTAAATATGGGTTCTTTGCAATAATAAACATGGTTTGCGCCCAAAATGTATGCATGAAACCATCAAAATTCATGATACATTTAAAATGCTCAATAATTTTACATAAAAAATGTACATTAAAATATATTATTCATGTTGTAATGGTTATATTCTAATATATAACACATGACATTATATTATTCATATTATATGATATTAGATATAATATATTAATGCATTTTACACTTTTCAAATATTAGATTTTCATGACATTTTCTTTCCTTTTTATACATTAAACACATCAGTATTTGGTGTTGGTGGTCACTCGATGTCCCGAGTAAAATCAGAAGCGAAAGCTCAGATCCACAGGCCATCTGCGTGCCAGCGGGACAAGCTTCATCTGGGCCGGGGCAGAAAAATCACAGAGCAAGGATCTCACACTTTAGTTCTCCTCCAACCCGGTTAATTGCTTAAAGGCAGCCTCGCAGAATTAAATATGTCTAATAGGCGCGTGCCCATAACCCATCCTGACGACAGACGTGCTGCATAAGAATCAAACCTTCCTCATTACACGAAGGGCAATTGGAGATGAATTAATTGGCAGGCGGTACTGCCGTAATGAACCATAAATTAAACATTGCGCTCACATTCAATACCAAAGATGTGACATTTGTGCACAAAATGACTAGATTGATATGCCTGCAAAAACCACCAAAGAAAAAAAAGAGACTGATACTGAATACTAACTAGGCTTGGACATTTCTTAAGAGTCTAATATGCTTTGCATGGGGTTTAGTGCATTGCAATGTGGTTGCTAGGGCTAACTGCACACTGCTTTGTTACTTACACTCATATTAAGCCATAGTGATGCTTGACTTAGTAAACATCACTAATGAATCTCACATTGCAATTAGAAGACAGCTTTACGTTTCTGAACTGCAATCACTTAAGGTTAAAGGGATAGTTCACCCAAACATGAAAATGTGCTGTTATTTTACTCATGCTCAGGCCATCCAATATGTAGGTGACTTTTTTCTCCAGTAGAACAGCAAAGAAGATTTTTAGCTGAAACGATGCTTGATTCATAAAATGCAAGTCAGCAGATGCGCTTTTTTGAGAATGAAAAAAGCAAGGAACACAAAATTAATACCATGGCTCCCTAACAACAAATTGAGGTCTTATGAAGCGAAACGATCGGTCTGTGCAAGAAACTGAACATTTTATACAACATTATTACCTGTAATCCAGAGTCTCAGGCAAACGGGGAAACCTGATTCTTTTCCACAAACTGGTTCTTTCGGACAGTTCGATTCAATGAACTGGTTCAGTTTATAGTTTGTTTACATAATCATGCAATGACGAAACATATAAGCAATAATATCATTAAAGCACTCAATAATGATGCGAAGTGTGGATGTTTTACATCTCTAAAGCATATAAAGTGAATAAACTCGTCTTTATCCGCTCACCTTTTTACATAAACCATGACAAATCATAAAAACTTTCATTTCTCCCCTTCATTCAAGCTCTCAGTTCACACATGCGCATATCAATGGCTTATTGGTTCGAGTTGAACTGTTTCCTCAGTTCAGTGACTGTTGGAGGAACTGGAGAACTGAATAATTCATTCGTCGCAGGATCAGATACACCGCTATTTTAGTTCATCAGTCTGAAAGTGAGTTTTGATTGAATAACTAGTAGATCTGTGCTGCTCAAGAAGTGAACTGATTCAGACGCTTCAGTCCGATTTGGTGAATTGGTTCAAATAGCTCACCAAAAAGAACCGGTTCAAAAGAATGATTCATTCGTGAACCAGGTGTCACTCTGGACCGTTTGCCTGAG
>NW_015627390.1:164761-237330 GCF_001515625.1 Sinocyclocheilus rhinocerous
TCACCAAAAAGAACCGGTTCAAAAGAATGATTCGTTTGTGAACCGGACATCACTCCGGACCGTTTGCCTGAGGCTCTGGATTACAGGTAATAATGTTCAGTTTCTTGCACAGACCGATCGTTTCATTTCATAAGACTTCAATATATTGTCATGAGTTAATTTTGCGTTGCCTGTATATGTTTTTTTGACTCTCAAAGTGACGGTAGCGATTGACTTACATTTTATGAATCACCAAGGACCACGATTTCAGCTAAAAATCACCTTCACTGTTCTTTTGAAGAAGAAAAATATCACCTACATATTGGATGTCCTGAGGGTTTTGTCAGGTTTTGCATGAAAACACAAGCCAAACACGAGTGGGTAAATTCACAGGCACATGAGAGATGGAAAGCCAGTGCGAGTGGGAGTGATTGAGAGATTGGTGTGGGGGTTTGGAGGAGAGCGGAGACCAGCGGCCTGGACTGATTACTCACATGCTGATCCTGCGATCCATCATTCCCTCCATCTCTGGGATTACACTCCGTCTTAAGCTCCCAACACCTTGTTTCCCTCCAGGCTGGAGTTGTGTTGAACATGGAGAGCTTTAGACGCTGTGGATTATGGGCTTCTTAATTAAGTAACGCTGTTAGTTCATGAATCACATCGGCGGTGATGCAAAAGAACCGGACAATATCCTAAAGGCTCGGGGGAATCCTTAACTCTGAGCTTACAAAGAGGCTTTGAATGCTTTGTTGGTTTGTTTTAATGCTTTAATAATATGATATGTGCAGTGCTGGGTAGTAACTGATTACATGTAATCTGGATTATGTAATCAGATTCCAAAAATTAAGTACTTGTAATTATACTATGTTTTAAAATGCTCATAATCAAATTACAGTTACTTTTTTATGGATAACACATGATTACAAATTATTCACACAATGACAGTAAATTATTCATAATTTATTGATTCTCTCTAAATTCCTCTTTTTCATCTTTGACATTTTCCTTTCTAAAACAGCCTGAAGCTTATATACACTCAGAAAGTCCAGTTTTGTGGACATTCACACAGAGACCAGTCATTAATCAGGAGGCAACACAGCATTTGACCACTGGATTTACAAAAATCATTTCAGGTTTAAGAACTGTTTCAACATTGCGTCAACTACTGATGAACACATTAATTTTTTTTTAAAATTATCAATCAGTAGGTTATTTAACCATTTATTATTATGTATTAATGAAAGGCTTTTGTCTCATAAAACTCATTATTTACATGTAATGTAGACATTCCCAAATTTATTGTCATCTGAACCTCTTTCACCTAATGTATTTACTTTAAAGTGGTGGTCAACCAGCTATTTTTGAAGGCATGATTGTGTTTATGGGGGGCACTGTAACACGTGTTCATGCTTATCAGATTCCAAAAATTAAGTACTTGTAATTATACTATGTTTTAAAATGCTCATAATCAAATTACAGTTACTTTTTTATGGATAACACATGATTACAAATTATTCACACAATGACAGTAAATTATTCATAATTTATTGATTCTACGTAATTCCTTTTTCCATGATGCAGGGATTCCCAAACTTTTTGTCAGTCAAACTCTCTTGACCTAAAATATATACTTAACGTTTACAAAGTTAATATTTCAATAATTTTACAACATAATTGCGTGTTCTCTGATGTCGGTTAATGGTCATATATTTTATTCTCTTTTTTAAAATAACAATAAACCCATTAAAATGTATAAACAAGTTAAAGTAATCTAAAAGTAATCCAAAAGTAGTCAGAATACATGACCTAAAATGAGTAAGTAAATCTTGATTACATTACTGACAACAATTTTCAGCGTGTAATTTGTAATCAGTAACAGACTGCAATTTGTAAGTAATCTACCCAGCACTGAATATGTAAAATTATGTCAACACTGAACAACATTTCAAGTGGAAATGATGAAATCTGGTCCGGTCTACTTATGCATTCAGCCTTCAAGACAAGTAATGTCCCCTTCTGCCTCCAGATGGACGTATCCCTCACACATGGAAAGCTCTGTAATCTCAACTTCTTGGCAGTTTGAAGCCCTGTATAAACTTCACGTCTGTCAGCATATTTGACTGAGAATCCTGTACAAACCACTTTCTCAAAGACTGTAAATCCTCCACACTGAGATTTCCCAAGAACATCCGTAAACTTTTCAGCTATAGGAACGGCTGAGGCAAAGCAGGTAAACATTTTTAACACCTTAATAAATATTTTTTAAATATTTTTATATATCGAAAGAGATGCGCACACATGCATATACCCAAATCTATCTATCTATCTATCTATGCATGCATTTAATAATCTAAGATAGCTATTTATCTATGCATGTATTTATGCATGCATTAATTATCTCCCTCTCTATATATGCATGCATTAACTTATGCATGCATGCATTATCTATCTATCCATCCATCCATCCATCCATCCATCCATCCATCTATGCATGCATTTAATAATCTAAGCTAGCTATTTATCTATGCATGTATTTATGCATGCATTAAAGGGTTAGTTCACCCAAAAATGAAAATTCTGTCATTAATTACTCACCCTCATGTCGTTTCAAACCCGTAAGACCTTCGTTCATCTTCAGAACACAAATTAAGATATTTTTGATGGAATCTGAGAGCTGTCTGACCCTGCATAGACAGCAATACAACTGAAATGTTCCCAAGTCCAGAAACGTAGCAAGGAGATCTGTAAAATAATCCATGTGACATCAGTGGTTCATCCGCAATTATACGAAGCTACGAGAATACTTTTTGTGCGCAAAATAAATAAAAAATAACGACTTTATTCAACAATTCGTTGAATTCCTACGTTGTTTGCGCTTTGATTTGAATGAAAACAACATATCCTCGTGACGCAGCTGACACAGAAAAGCATACGTTGTTTACGTCCAGCTGACATTCTCCAAAATGGCACCAGGGTGATGCGGAGGAGACGAATTGTTGAATAAAGTCGTTATTTTTTTTCCTTTTGCGTACAAAAAGTATTCTCGCAGCTTCGTATAATTACGGTTGAACCCCTGATGTCACATGGATTATTTTACAGATCTCCTTGCTACGTTTCTGGACTTGGGAACATTTCAGTTGTATTGCTGTCTATGCAGGGTCAGAGAGCTCTCAGATTCCATCAAAAATATCTTAATTTGTGTTCCGAAGATGAACGAAGGTCTTACGGGTTTGAAACGACATGAGGGTGAGTAATTAATTACAGAATTTTCATTTTTGGGTGAACCCTTTAATTATCTCTCTCTCTAAATATGCATGCATTATATTTTGCATACATGCATGCATTATCAATCAATCAATCTATCTATCTATCTATCTATCTATGCATGCATTTAATAATCTAAGCTAGCTATCTATCTATGCATGTATTTATGCATGCATTAATTATCTCTCTCTGTATATGCATTAATTATCTTATACATGCATGCATTATCAATCAATCTATCTATCTATCTATCTATCTATCTATGCATGCATTTAATAATCTAAGCTAGCTATTTATCTATGCATGTATTTATGCATGCATTAATTATCTCTCTCTATTGAATTATCTTATACATGCATGCATTATCAATCTATCTATCTATCTATCTATCTATCTATCTATGCATGCATTATGCATTTACTTGTTTATTTAAAGTCTCATTTGGGGTTTTTCTTTCATATGGGTTTACAAACAAACACACACAGTCGATGTCTGGTTGTTTTCTAACTACCTGTGAGTCGATGAAGCTCATCTGTCATTAACGCTCTGTGTGAGTTTGCAGGTCACATAATCTCACCTCATCCTCACGGCCCCAAACCTGATCGATTGGTCAGTCCCTTCCCTTCCCTACAGCACAGATGGAGTTCATTAGAGCCGTTAGCAACCCAAATCCTGGCAGATTGTGAGAATTTAAACACTTGCCAAACTTAACAACAAATGTGACAGCATCGAACGCACTCCTTCAAACCGAATCTAGCGCTGTTAACAATCTGTAAGTATAGATAAAAAGGTTTACTGATAACCACTGATGGATCCTTCGGTGGCTTTTTGCACTCAAGTCTCTTCTATTTTTGGAGACAAATCACTCGGTCAGCCCTGGCTGTTTCCACCCAGTCAATAAAGTCACCTCACCGGTCTCTTTGTCTGAGCCTAATATCCACTTACCCCGAGGCAGCACGGATCTCAAGAGAACATCTCCTCAGGGGGAAACGTGTCTGCGGGAGCTATGAAATTCACAACTTCTATCTTGAACCATACAGCATGTTATAACCAGCACACACAGAGGAGCTGACACCACATTTGGTGATTTTAAACTCAACAGCATGTCTAGAAATGACATTTCCACTGAGCAAGAAAGAGAACAAAAACGTTTGCCAAATGTGTCTACAAACAGCAGTAATCGTCATTTATGAAGCATGCATGTGTCTGGAATAGCATACTCCCGTGCTATTGGTACTATTTTGCGGTTTTAAGTCTGTGCACAGTATGCTACTTTTCTGTACGCATTGAATACTAAATGAACTGCTGCATTTGCCAAAATATAGAAGGCTGTGCATTAATGATGAACAGTGCATACATTCTGTTGAATTATTTGTGCGTTCATTTAAGCATGCAGGAAAGAGAACAAAAATTGAGCCAAATGTGTCTACAAATGGCAGTAATCATCATTTATGAAGCATGCAAGTGAGAATGGATGTGTTTGGAATAGCATACTGCCATACTATTTGAACTATTTTGCAGTTTTGCACACTTTTCTGTATTCACTTAATGCTTGGATTAACTTGCCAAAATAGGCTACACTAACAGTGCATCTTTTATTTATTTATGCATTTTTATATGCATTATCTATGTATTTATTTAAGCATGCATAAAAGAGAAAAAAATGGTTTGTCAAATGTGTCTACAAATAGCAGTAATCATCATATATGAAGCATCTAAGTCAGAATGGGTGTGTTTGGAATAGCATACTACTTGTTCTATTTTGCAGCTTTAAGTCTATGCACTGTGCACAACAGCATGCAACTTTTCTGTATGCATTGAATATTTGAATGAATTGCTACATTTGCTACAATATATGGGGCTGTGTGCATTGATGATAAACAGCGCACACGTTATATTTCACACAATGCAATGCATTCAAATGCACCCTAGTTTTTCATTTTGACGAAATGTGCAACTGCACATTCTGCTCCTGCCGAAAGTGAAGAATTGGATTTAAAATGGAATTTTTGATGACTGAATGACGACACTCCTTGAATTAAGCATGCAACACAATGACATCATGTGACGATAATGCAGTTATCATTTCAGATCACATATTCTGGATTTTGTACTGCATTATACAGTAGACTATGAATCAGTAAGCAGTTCACTACATGGCTGGGATTCTTCATCTGAGGGGGTTTTCAGTGGGGTTCATATGTCTGTATGCGGTACATACCGTATTGATGTGTCATCCTGAAATGTACCACTGCCATCTAGAGGCTGGCATGAAATGTGACTGTAGATCGAGTTTGTGTCGGGTGTAAATGAGAGCATGTCCTGTTGAAGATGTGCTCGGCTGTGGTTTAGCATACAGGAGAGATGAATTTACAGCGCCAGAAGCGCAGGTCATGGTGACTTGTCTTTGCGGCTCTGCACATGAACGGAGACAAAGAAAGAAAGAAAGAAAGAAAGAGAAAGAAAGAAAAAGAGAACAGGAAGAGACAACAAAAGAGTTTGCGTAGTCACTTTTCGTCTATGTTTTACTGAAAATTCCCAGGGTCATTTTCTTACTATACACTCTAAAAAATGCTGGGTTAAATACAACCCAGTGCTGGGTAAAATTGGGACAAACCCAGCAATTGGGTTGTTTTGATCCAGTGGTTGGGTTAATACCAAGAAAGTTGGGTTAAACATTTAACCCAACCGCTGGGTCAAAACAGCCCAATTGCTGGGTTTGTCCCAATTTTACCCAGCACTGGGTTGTATTTAACCCAGCATTTTTTAGAGTGTAGATTTCCAACTTTATAGGGCATCGCTAGACACGTTTTACAATGAAATACCGAGTCCAAGTAAAATATTAAGACTACTGATAAATCGTTGTCTGTCAATGGAGATGACCGTATACTGACCTGTGAATCACTTTCCCTGCCCGTGTGTTTTCGATCAGCTGTTTAGAATCAAGAATTAAATGCCAGATTCGCAAATGAATCACTCCTTTGATCTAATCGGTCAAAAGGTCTGAAATATGATTCGCGATTCAGTTCGATTCGTTCCGACAGTTCACTCACGCACTGAATCATTTGCGGCGGTTTCTCACATCGTAACAAGATACTTTATAAAACAAAACAAAAAGAGGACTGGATGAGGTGCATATTTACAAAAAAAAAATCATTGTAGGTAACAAAACTTGCGAATATTTTCTATAATTTTTCAGCGATGAAGACTCTTCATTGCCTTGTCAAGGACTCTGTACTGCAGGTAAAGCTAATTAATAGCATATAAAAGTATAAAAATATAATTCTAAATCATAACTTATTGAATAAAATACTTAATTTACGATTTTTAAACATGTGTATCATATTTTTTCCACAGTGTTAGAATTACATGAACAAAGGAGTGTATTTTAAAGCTTCAACGGTGAAATTCTTGATGATTTAAATAAATATTTCAGGTGTTTATTTATTTTTATTTTTTCCTTTTGCTTCATCGTAAACAAAGCATGTTTTCTTGGCAACGGTTTTTTTTTAATCAATAATTTATAGTTGTGTTTTTTTTTTAAATATCGAAAAACATTTTAGACATAACATTGGCAAATACATTTTTGTCTATTTTTGCTCAATGACAATAGGTCCAATAGATGCGCGACTCCGAGCCACACACACACACACACACACACACACACACACGCGGCAGCGGCATTACTGAATGAATCATTTTTTGAACGATTCAGTGACTCACATCATAAAGGCAGCCACTTGTTGCGTTTTTTTTTGTTGTTGTTGTTGAAAACATATCGATTTATTACAATGAAAGATAGCCTTTAGCAATGATCAAGAACAAAAAACCTGTTACGAGGGATTTAGAATAATAACAAGGTAAAGAAAGCAAGTATCAAGATAAAACAACATAAATAAAATAAGTGTAAAATGCAATAATAATTATCAAAAACTAAATAATAATAATACAGATAAATAACAGAAAGAAAATCTTTTTTTTTACTTTTCTTTTTGACTCAAGTAGGGGTTAGGAAAGCTCTTCTAAACATTCTATCTCAGTTCACGGATGATTCGAAACCTTATTTAAAATCTGGTATGTTTTAACTGCTTTTTTTATTTCTTTTTAATTTACAGAGGGATTCAGCGAAACTTTTACTTGTTGCGTTTTTGAATGAATCAACGTTGTCGAATGAATCGGTTGAGTTAATGATTCAATGACTCGCTCATAAAGACAGCCGCTTGTTTGTTTCCTGACTGTTTGAAAGAATCGGTTGAATGAACGGTTCAGTGACGCACACATATGACAGTCCTTGTTGCCTCCTGAAGGCGTAAGAATGTGACCTGCAGAAAAATTCAGCATTAATGCATTGAATAATGAACCATATGAGCAATGACTAACTACGGCTCTTTATTTCCAACAAGTTCATTTTCTTGTCATTGTGTAATTAAAGTTAAAAGTTGAATTAATTAAAGTTATAATTAATAAAGTGTCTGAGCTTGACCAGAGCATATTTCTGAATGTCTGCTGGAACCAAACATTTTTTTTTTTTTAAACTGCAGCAAAGTTTCCGTGGCTTTGGATTCAGTGGGAACTGTTAGTTTAAATGGGCATGAAATCTCTGCTGGTTTTTATAGCACAATGGAAGCGAGACAGATGGACAGTGATTGGCGTTTCTTTATCTTGCGATCACTCTACCGTCTCTAAGCGTGTCACAACAAGCACAACAAAATTGAAAAATGAACAGGAGTGCAGGACAGATTTGCTGCTCCGTAACACAGTTTCTTCCAGAGCCGCGTGTTCAACAGTGTGATGTGTCTGACAGCGGCTCTTACTGTCATATGAAACTCTCAAGAGAGAAATTCATTCCAGCAAAATATTTTTCCAAACTACTTTCAGGCTTGAGGTGGATTCAGCCGGTTCAGAGATGCTGGAATAATTCCAGGCAATATAACCTGTCAAACGCCTGGCTGAAATCCTCTAAACATGCATAATGATTCCTCAGAAACATTCACTAAAGATCTGCAGCAGCATTAATTAAAAACTCTATATTTTTCAGTGGTAGGCCGAGGTTGTACCATCAAGCTTGTGACAGTTTTATGCCCAATTAGATATCACCAATTAAATCAATTACAATAAAATATGAAGACTTGATTTGTGCAAATTAATATAACCTTCCCCAAATCACCTTTTCCAAAATGAGCAGATTAACAGTTTCAGCTATAAAAAAGATCTGTCTTACGGTAATTGCTCTGGTAGTTTTCTTGATATAAGACTGAATGAGTAATAAAACATTTGAACGGCTCAACTTCACCCCCTGCTGTTTAAGAGAGGATTCATTTACCAAAGCAGTTCAACCATCAGTGCTATACACTGGTGTCTGATGGGTGTGTAATTATTAAAAGGAAACAAAAAATCTAAAAAAAGGTTTTTGTGAAAATTAAAAGAGCTTAAAATGCAATTTCTTATATATCATTTTATTATATTAATTGTACATTTCACATGTAACATTCAAAAGTTTGTATGGGGTCAGTAAGGTTTTTCAAAAATAAACTGCTACTTTAATCAAGGATGCATTAAAATGGTCAAAAGTAACAGTAAAGACATAATGTTACAAACGATTTCTACTTCAAATGTTGTTCTTTTGAACATTATGTAATGATGTAATTAGTAATCACAGGAATAAATTGCCTTACAATATATTCACATAGAAAACAGTTATTTTAAATTGTAATAATATTTCACAATATTATAGTTCATAACTGCATTTTTTATCAAATAAATGTAACCTTGGTGAGCACAAGACTTCTTTAAATAAAAAAAAAAAAAAAAAACTCCCCAAAGTTCTTAATATGTTTATCATTTTTCACATTGACTTTAGTGAATGGTTCTTTTTTTAAATCAGTTTCTACAAAAACTTCCACCATTATAAGATATAGTTCACCGAACACATGTTCACGTTGAGCTTTTGTGACCCAAACCTATTTAATTACTTTTCATATTCCTCTTTTTCCTCAAAATAATGGACTCAGTGGAGCAGGAAAGATGAAATAAGAGAGAGCGAGAGACAGAGATCGTCCACACAAAGCCTCATCGATGCAACTGATCAATCCTGATCCGACACACCGATAAAATTCGCACCTGTTTATGACCTGATGATGGTAAACTCTCAGCCTTTCTCTTCCTCTGGTGATCTCACCATTCTGTTAACCGCCCTGTTTTCTCCATTCCCTGATCCGTCTCTCCAGCGGCCTCATCTTACCCTCTATTCCCAACAATCCCGCTCACCGCCGGCCCTCTCTGCTCTCATTAGCCCCTCTGACAGCCTTGATCTATGTCTGTGTTCCGTCTATCAGCTTGTGTAAAGTCCACTATTCTTAGGTCATAGTTCAGGTTTGTTATCCGCCTTACTATAGCCGCAGTTAAATTGGTAATGACCTCCCGAGCAGCGGCGGCTTCTGTTCCCTGAGGCTCCTGCAGTAATGGGCAATGGAGGCATTTTTCCATGAGGTCATTTTCAGGGGCAGCGATGCTGCCGGTCCAGACGGATTCAGCGCAGCTCATGGGTTTGATGATGGATGGGTTTAGTCAGAGAGCGTGGAGAAACATTTTTCCCCAAACACTTTTGGAATACATTTGCTTTAGGATACTCAGGATAGCTGGTTAATAACACTTCTTCTGGAGCAATTCCCATTATTTACACTGTACCTGTACATACACTCTTAAATATAAAAACTCTTTATTGATCGTGGAGAAACATTTTTCCCCAAACACTTTTGGAATACATTTGCTTTAGGATACTCCTGACAGGATAGCTGGTTAATAACACTTCTTCTGGAGCAATTCCCATTATTTACACTGTACCTGTACATACACTCTTAAATATAAAAACTCTTTATTGGCATTGATGGTGAAGACATAGTGGAAAATGTGTTTTTACATGATCTTCACACTAAGAAAAAAATGGTTATTTTAAGAACTTTTCACTGAAAGGTTCTTTTGGGAACCCAAAATGGTTCTTCTATGAAAGCACTATGAAAACTAGCTAATATAATTTGGTTAATATAGAGCATTATTATAAGGCAAAGTATATATTTTTGTATGCTATGACAGGTTGCAGTTTGTAACCATTTTCTGTTTAATGTTCGATCTGCTTTAATAGTCCTGCAGTGTGACAAATGAAAATTAAATGAACAAATGAAAAGCAAAAACGAGTCTAGTAAGTCTAATATGAGGTCATAAAGATGCACGTACAACACAGGTCTGATCTTAAAAAAAAAATGTCTGGAAAAAGTCCTAATGTTACCAAATTTGATGATGAAAATATTAATAAAAACTGTACACATTTTTCACAAAATAAGATTTTTCAACTTTATATACAGGGATATATAAATCTGAAAAGGAGTGGAAAAGTTGGATTAGGCATAAAAATAATGTCTTCGGAATGATTAATACATGTGAAAATTGGCTGAGAATTGAAAAATAGTTGTAATGCGGCTCAAAGGAAGACAGAAAGCATGTCTTTGTATGTTTTTCCGCTCATTACTGGAAAACGCAAGATTTCTTCACATTACAAATGGCTATGAAAGCAAAAACGCTAATAAACATCATATTTTGTGAAAAGTATGACGTTCTCAAGCAAAAACAGGCACTAGTTTTGGAATCAGCACCCAAGTATTGGATTTCATTCAGCAAATATACAGTGCAGTATAACCTTTACACAAGAAATGTAATAATTGCATTAGATAAAATATAAAAGCAAGTGTAAAAGTGTGCATTTTTCAAGCAAAACATTTCACAAGCACAAGTTTGAAATGATAAACCATGTTTTCTTCAAATAATGAATCTGGGTTTTTTGTTTTATCCTACACTCTAAAAAATGCTGGGTTAAATACACTGACAAGTCTTTCTGACTGTTCTCCTGCCAGACGTCAAGCGGGGAATCTGGGATCTGTCAGTGTGTGTTTGTGTTTTTGGGAGCTGGGACGTCTCGTATTGTGTGAGCGTGTGGGTCTTGCAGGACCCCCTTCACTGCCCTCTGTGAGCGTAATGAAATTCCCACGCATCATAAACCCTGAGCTATGCCCCTCCATGAGTCCTGTAGTAAGGCAGAGATGCCCTAGAGCTGCTTGTCTATTCCAGTTTACGGCTCGTACAGATATCTGGGTTCAGACCTGACGCTTCATCTCAGAGCTTTTTAATGGTGAAGATACACTTCAGATGCTCTTAATACACACACCACAAGTGTTTACTGCAGTGCAGAGCTTCCACAAACTTCATCCAGTGACATTATTAGCTCTGATTCCTGAGCAAGAATCACTATTAATATTGCTTATAACTATACATGACTATAAGCAATATTAATAGTATATATATATATAGGTTCTCTCAAAGTTATGAAAAAAATCTTTATTTTACTATTATTATTTTTTTATGTTTTTGTTTGATGTTCATATAAAACATATTTAAATGTTACTGCTTGTTTAGAACATTCAGGGAACATTCAACAGTAACATTTCCATAATGTTTGCGAAATTATAAAATCCCTTAAAATGTGCATAACCAAGAAAAAATGTGTTTGTTTGTTTAACTGGACATTTTGCTCATTCAAAAAACAGTTTTCATTACTTGATAAGAACGTTAGCAAAACATTCTTTGAGCATAGGCCTATTTTTGTTAGATGGGTATATACTATATTCATATAGCCTACATAAATTCACTACTATACATAAATTCATACTGTAGTTCAAAATTGTATAAAAAAATTAACAACTTTTGCACTTGAAACCTGATCTAGTATATATTAATCACAAACTTGCTTATTTGAGTAAGAAATATTAGAACAGCTGAATTGAAAATATTTCCGATTCTGATTGTCGTGATGTTTGTTTTAAACTTTTAAAGATCCTAAAAGTTTGTTTATTTGAAGCTTAATTGAGATTTTGAATACCACATTTCTGTTCATCGCCATTGTGGTTAGTGTGTAGATTGTTAAGGGCCTTGTATTAAGTTTAAAATCTCAAACCCTAAAAGCGGCATTTGCTTGGCTATAGAAGTAGAGGGCTGCATAGAGTTTGGGATCCCGCGGGACTCAACACAAATCTCACGGGAGCGTGCAAAAAAATAAATAAATAGCGCGGGTCGCCATGCCGCGATTTGGCTCAAAACAAGAATGATGGAGTTACATAAACACTAGGCTTGCTGTAGTCGGTGTCACACGGTGATTGGTCGTACACCGGTTACATTACAGTCCACACTGTCGTTTTGCTTTTTTTTAGAAATAAAAATAATTTAGTTCAGCTGGAAGACATATGCTACAATTCTGAATTCAATGCATCTGCTCTGTTCCATACAGCCAGGGTTGCCAGGTCTGCATGACAAAACTAGCCCAATGGCCAGCCAAAACAGCCCAAAGTAGCCAAGTAATTCAAAATATGTCATTTCCACATATCTAAAATAAATATTTTACAGTTACTGGTATGCACATTGATCATAAACAGGTAAACACAAATTTCACGATTCGATTCGATTCGATATCTATTATTTTGGATATATATCTGGTACACATGCAAAATTTTCTCAAGGAAAAAAAAATCTCTCAACTAATGCTGTAAAATATACATGAGAGTCAGTTGGTACTACATTACTATAATATTGAAGGTTAAAACTGACTGATTTTTTAGGCTGTACAACTGCTTAAATTACACTTAATTAAGTTTTTATAATATAAGTTACAATTACATAATAATATTTCTACTTCAATTCGTTTTTATAAATATAAACATTTAAATGGTGGCTATCATAAAAAAATATAAATTAAACTTTGAAGAACAGTAAAAGTTATAATAAATATATTATATGGTGCATATATTTAGCAAAATGCTCCTCTCTACAGTTTATTTTTCTAGCTGACTAATGAGTTTATGGTCACGAATATGTTTTTTTTCTGAGGTAAATGTGACGTGACGTGACATTGTTTACAAGCCATTGACGTCTTTGCTCGGCTGAAACACTGATTGAGCGATTACATGAGACAAGATACGGATTGTAAAGTTGTACTCTTTCTTTTGACTTACCTTCGGATGTTTAGTCATGTTTATTTTGTGCTGAAACTGGTATTAATGTGGAGGAGATGATCAGTTCACATGCGCCTCCCGCTTCCGCTTTTACTGAACTGAGGCACGTGCCGCGCTACAGCAATCACTCCACAAAACAGCGCCAAAACGGCATGTATTGTTTGAATACTGCAATACAATGGACATAATTTTAAATCTGAGACTTTGTTCCGCTTCCGCTTTTACTGAACTGAGGCACGTGCCGCGCTACAGCAATCACTCCACAAAACAGCACCAAAACGGCATGTATTGTTTGAATACTGCAATACAATGGACATAATTTGAAATCTGAGACTTTGCTTCATATTAAAAGCACCAAAGCACAATGCTTATTGCGATTTATTGGATGGAAGGTGCCCTTCAATGTTCCATCCATTAACTGAAAACAGGCTAGACTTATCGATTTTTGGGATTTAAGAATCGATATCGTTTTGTAATACTAAGAATCGATTATAATCGATATTTTTACCCAGCCCTATAAACAGGGCAGTTTTATCATAGGAAGAATGCAAAACATTTAAATGCAAGCATTTCGGTCAAATGTAATTTATGCAATATTTCAAACCTTTACCCCTGGGGTGGAAATCAACGCAGGTAACATTTAAAAGTAACCCAATTCCGTGGGAAAAACACGGACTTATATAGCGCATCCAACACTAGCTGCAGGAGTCAGATTTGACTGGCTTTGGCTTGGGCATTTGTTTCCAAATGACCATAACAACATTTCAGATGCTGTGGAATGAGATCAGTCTGCTGGTTAGTCAGGTTATGCCGTCAGTCACATTCATTTTTTTGATGTGCATGGAGGAATATTCAGCAAATGCATTTCCATCTTCCATTATTCGCATGAACCCTTTTTCACACAAGTCAAAACCCACCTCAAGCGAGCGTAAAAACGTTTGCAAATTAAGGAATTTTTTTTATTAGAAATTTGGCGTTTCCATTACTTGTTTCTTTATAGCACTTCTATTGAATAGCGGGGTTTAATTCGCACACTTCAATAGTATTTATAGCTCCTATAACTTAAGACATGCTGTGTGACTATATGAGGAAGAATTACCTCAAAATAGACCTTAGACAGGGTAATTCCATATTTTATTTGTGACAGGAATGAAAACGAGGCTGTGAGGGACTGAACATTCAATAGATTGTGTTGTTGTTTGAAAACATACCGATTGTTCAGCTGACAAAATGCCTTTCTGAGAAAAGAAAAATAAACTTTAAGTAGACAAAAAACGAAGTAAAAGAGTTTCGAAATGACGTTTATATAGTGCATGCCATTGTAACTATTAGTAACTTTGATATTTATATTGATTTGTGTATTTTTAAGTGCATCTGCATCAACTGTGACCTTTAGCGCAGTGTCATCCCGGTGTTTTTTGTGAAGGGCCCAGAAGCAGGTGTAACGTCTTTTACTCTTGTGTATTCACACACAGACGGACAAATCCTCACGGCACGTCAGGCTGGCTCAACACAACACATCTCTCAGCCAGACGACTGGCCGACAAATCCCAGCAGGCAGCTGCCCAGAATATCAAAGCACAGTTTTGTCATGCTTACAGAGTGACTACACACAGACAAATGAGAAAATGACAGCGCTTATTAAACACACTCCCTCACTGCCAGACGCTTACAGGGAGCATATTTAGCACAGACAAAAGTTACAGCAGTAATGATGAATGTGAGTCTCCAGCACCATTACTGGGGGTTTCTTTTACCATATAACCATAAATAATGGAGAAAAAGGAAGGTGGATGTCATAAAAAGGCTTTGATGGTTAATATACGAGCGCATACACAGATAACTGAGCATTATAATCTGGATGACATATTGCTGGATTAAGTTGGATGTTCGTATAAGATTAAAAAAAATATATATATATAACTACTTGTTCAAAGAACATTCAAAATTAACATTCCCATAATGTTTGCAAAATGATACAATGGAATGTTTTCTTAACATTTAAATAACCAAGAACAAATTTGTAAAAACATTAAAAAAAAAAAAGTGGATGCTTTTAATTTCCAGAAATAATGTTTTTATAATGGGAATGTTAGCAAAAGTTCTTAGAACATATTTTTGTTAGCTGAGAATATACTGTAGTCATTTTTTTTATTAGCTCAAATTAAATATGATGTGAACCCAGACAAAGGTCAGAAGAGGTCAAATCAGCAAGGAAACATCTAGGGCATATTTTCATTTTTCCAGGTATTACATCTTACTTTGCAAACAAACGTTAATGTCTAAAATGTCCCATAACAAACATTAAAAAGAGCATCTGTCATTAAAAAGTCAAATTCAAAAGAAAAAGTTAATATCAATATCAATATCATATCATTCTGTTAGCTTCACCTAAACAAAAAAATTATTCACTTTTGTTGATCCAATATATCTTAACTGCTTCAGATAAAATAAAATAAAAAGCTATATTTGCATGGACAAAAAAACTTTTTTTCCTAAGTATAATGTACAGGAGGCAGCAAGTGAAAAGTAATTGATAACTGCAATATTAACCAAGCAATTTCTCATTAAATGAAGCAACATGCATCATAGCTTTTATTACAGCTGCTAACAACTACAAAATCAACAATAGAAGACAAACCATTCTAGATCTCCAACATGACTGATCATTAAACACCTTGCTCAAAAACACAAAGATATATTTAATTTCAGCATTTATTCTCCCAATCCAGTCCCATGTAAAGCATGCTGGGAAATCCATGCCAGTTTCAGTCAAAGCCAACAAAAATGATTAATCTATTTCCAACCAGCGTTTTTATAGTTAACTAATTTAAAACCATAAACTATTTTTGTTACTTATAAAATAAACTTTAACTGAAATAAAATCTAGGCCTATAATAAAATAAAATATATTTTATTTCAGCCACTTGCCAAGGCAACATTTCTCATTTAGTTTACTAAAATAACTTAAAAAATGTTAATAAAAATTAATAAACATATTACATAGATATTGACATTAAAAAAAAATAAACATAAAATTGACAAAATTACTAAAACTTTAACTAAAACTAAAATTAAAACAGACAATATAAAAAATAAAAACTATTTAAAAATCTTGATAAAACCTATAATAGTATACAAATGATACAAAATCTAACAGATAAAATATAGAAATTTAATTGGATTCAATGTAATGCAATACAGTTGTGATGGTAATTTAACTCAAAACGAAAACAAAAAATTAAATAAAAAAATATTAAGTGAACTGAATGTCATGCAATTACTTTGAGACAGAATGTTAAAGAATTGTGTTGCTTCAGTGCACTGAACAAGGAGCAAAAATCATTTTTAGCATATGTTTATCAAACCCATGACATCACCAGTTAAGCCACACGACCTCCAGGAGTACTTTTGACCCTGACGTGGTAATTATGATCAGAATGGTACATTTTGTTGCTAGTTTCCTACTAAAGGCACTGATGAGAGTGATGTGTGATGATCTAAAGCCTGTAAGTCCAGCAGTGCTGTTTGCTGTGGTAAGTTGTCGACTCCAATGGGAACGGTGGCATTCCTCTTGGCTTAAACGCACCGATACTGCGGGTCAGAGCTCCATTTGTCTTTTGTGTTTTTGCTCCAGAAATAAACGATGATGAGATCGAAAGAGAGAAGAGAAACTGCCAGATCGCCCACAGGCCGGCCTGTACCTGCACCACACTTCATCTGTGAGTCGTTCACAACTAATCATTCTTTCTGAATTTGCTCAGTATTTTGATGTCTTCATTTGACAGAAAGTGCAGGACTGAAGCTCGTTTGGAGGTTAATTGGTCAACACATGCACAAAAGGTCAAAAGGTACTTCCTATGAGTTTCATATCCCAACTAACAGAGAAAATTCTCACAACTTTCACTAACGTTTTTTAGAAGTTATGACAAAACGTTCTTGAAGTAATGTTTATGGAACGTTCATATTAATTTTATTTTATATAGGTTTATTAATATTTGATATATGTTCTCATAATGTTGAGAAAGCGTTCCGAAATCAACGTTCTCTGAACGTCCTTGTTATTTGTCCTTGATAAACATTGTAAGAAACGTTTACATAACCTTTAAATAAATAATGTTAAAATCGCAAAAAACGGACACTTTAATGTTCTATATATTAAAGATATATATTATTATATCTATACATAATATTAAAAACAAACATTCAAATAACATTTTGGGTGAAAATAAAGACAGTAGAATGTTATAAAAACGTTTTTGTAACCCTTTAAATAACGTTATAATCATAAAAAGGAAACTGGACAATTCAACAATCTTAGAATAATAAAAAATAAACTTTCAAATAAAAAAGAAAAAGTTTCTAGAATGTTGACGTTTTTGTAACCTTTAAATATAGCATTATCGCAACGAGAAAACTAGACATTTTTACGTTCTTAGCATATTAAACATGAAAATTCAAATAATGTTATATTTTGGAAAACTTACAATTTGGGTGAAAATAAAGTTACTTAGAAACGTTTTTGTAACCTTTAAATAATGTTCTAATCACGACAAAGAAACTGGACAATTCAACATTGTTGGAATATTAAAAATTCAAATAAAGTTATATTTTGGGTAAAAATAAACTATTTTGTAACCTTTAAATAATGTTCTAACCAAAACAAGAAAACTAGGCAATTCTACGGTGGCCGAGAAGTGCAAAACAAATCACAATTCTGAAAACAAAATAACAAAATTACAAACGCAAATGCAAATGCAAGTCTAAAAAACTAAATAACAATTCAGAAAACACAACAACAATTCAGAAAGCATTATAACAAGTCAGAAAACAAGGAGGAAAAAAAAGTTCGGCAAAAGGCGGGATCGAACCCGGGTCGATCGCGTCAAAAAGCCGACAACACGCGCTTATCCATCTGCGCCAATTCAATGTTCTTAGAATAAAACAACAACAACAAAAACGCTGAAATAAACTTGCATTTTGGGGAAAAATAAAGTTAGTAGAATGTTGTAAAAATGTTTTTGTAACTTTAAATAACGTTCTCTTTATGAAAGAAAACTGGACATTTCAACATTCTAAAAACATTTCAAAACAATGTTTCCACAACATTTTTATAACCTAAACTTGGATTTAGGAAGCTAGTGGAATTTCTTTGCAAGTTGAGGGCTTGTCAATTAAAGAATCACACTGGAAGTTAACTGGCACTGACTGTAATAAAATCTAATTGTGATTGTAGACTAGATAATGTAGTTTGCATGCATTTTGATGAAGAAGAATAGCGACCATGCTTGTCAGAAAATACTAATGTGCATCATTTGCTCTTCATTTTATTGCTAAAAAGTCAAGCACAGTTTCTGAACTCGTAAGTAGGAACTTCCCAGAAGTGAAAGTGAAATTGTGCTGCATGTACATTGGGGAACATCTCAAATTTAATGCAAAGTGTCTTGAAAATGTTCTAATTTCTCTTGATTATGAATTATGTGTCAATTGCGGTTTGTCTTAGTTTGCGTGGAATACAATCATTCCCTGTAAAAAATGGTTTGTCCATGTATAATAAGGATCTACAGATATTGCATGCTCCGATGAAAGATGACGATTCGTTATACCACAAGCACTGATGCACAGCTATCCGTCACCCCGAGATGTTCTGCTTTCATTGTTTCAAATGATTAATTTGGCACGTATTCATGATAAATACGGGCTGAAGAAGTTTTGGGAAGAGAAGATCGAAAGCCATGTTCAGAGGATGGGAAATGAAGACTCGAGAATGAAGAACAGCGCTTTATCCAAGTGTGTATATGTCTATCACAGAGAATCAGATCTCTTCTTTCATAATTGCTGCTACAGAATAACTTCATCCAATGTGTTGCTTTTCTTTCCATTTGTCACTTTTCGAGCTAATTGTCCTGGGTGGTAATTGTAAAGAAAGATTAGGTCGAATAAACTGAAATGAAAAGATAATATTGATAAACGACCTTGAGTCACAAAACCCAACCTGCTGGAATGAACCTTATGGGAGGAAACTGGAAAACTCGTCATTGTTTTTTCTGACCTAGTTTAGGATCCATAAACAGTTTCTGGCTTTTGGAAATGAAAAGCATCCCAATGAGAGTCCAGAGGTTAACGGGTAAATCCAGAGGCGCTTCTATTGCTTGTTTTTGCTGCCCTCTAGTGTTTCCTTCAGGAAGGTCATGTGGATTAGCACATACACTGGTACAAATCTTCAGATCAAAGGCAGTGCTCTACAGCTGTAGAGACGAGGGCGGCTTTCTGAGTGTGTAATGAATACATTGTTCATACAGATGAACCGCAACAGGCTTCAAAGCAAATCCAAGGGTTTATTAATACTCAGATCCAAATCTGAGCAATGTTGGAGAGGCTACTTTGAACCAGGCTAAATGTAAGTCAGAATAGTGTCTAAGTAAATTATTATAGAAGTGGCTCATAAAAAAGTAACTAAAATGGTTTTATTATTATGCAGCCTATTTAAAAAATATTTAATTCTATTCTGCAACATTGCATTATAAAACTTTGTTTATTTCTATGAAACCAGGTAATTATAAAATATTAATATAAAAATATACATAAAATTAATCAATATAAATATTAAATACACACTTTACATCAGACATCATTCTAATATGCTGATTTGCTGTAAAAAAAAAAAAAAAAAAAAAAAACTTATTTTTATCATCAATGTTGAAAACATAAAACTTCATACTTTTGTGGAAACCATGACACTGCGATTCAAAAGTTTTTTTTTCTCAAGCATGGATGCATTAAATTGATCAAAAATGACAGTAAAGACATTTATAATGTTATATAATATTTCTATTTGAAATAAACATTCTTCCATTTCCAGAAAAATGTTAAGCAGCAAAAATTGTTTTTAGCATTGATAATAATAAGAACCATGTATTAGGGTTATGTTTGGTTTGTGTTCTAGTTTTCATTGTGTTTTCAGTTGGCCTGTTCCCCGGTGACCTAGTTTCCTGATTATGTCATTTTGTTCACCTGTGTCTTGTTAATTTACTCGTTAGTTCCTCGTTTGGTTGAATATTTATAACCCTGCCTTGCCACAGTTTTTTTGTCCTGTCTCACGTCGTGTTAAGAGGTTGTGTTCGTCTGTTTGCCCTTGTGGATTTATTAAAGACTCGGTTTGTTTGACTATCTGCCTGCTATGTACCCCTTCGAGCTCCTTTCCCCTGGCAACCCGTGACGTATTAATTGTGAGCAACAAATCAGTAGTGATGGCGAAGTGAAGCGTTCTGAACCAGTGAAGCTTTCATCACAATTGTATCGGAAAAAGGTTCATTACTTGAAGCTTTTTAAAACGGTTAATGCTGTGGCCATCTAGTGGTCATAAAAATACATAACACCTTCCAAAGTGTTATGTTCCATTACAGCCAGTGGTTTCACATCTGGTTCTAAAACTGATTTTTTTTTTTGCATTATATTTTATATAAATAATGTTTATTGTCAAAGTCATTCATTTGTGTCGGTGTACTGGCACTAAAATAAGTAAAATAAATAAATGGTTTTCAGGCGAATGAAGCTTCGGACGTCACAGATCACGTGCTTTTCTCAAAACGAATCAAGCTCCGATACAGTGCTTTAAAGTGAAATGTGTTGTTTTTTTTATACAAGCTTCGAAGCTTCAGTGTTGAACGTAACATCACTACAAATCAGCACATTATTATGATTTCTGAAGATCATGTGACACTGAAGACTGGAGTAATGATGCTGAAAATACAGCTTTTGATCACAGCAATAAATTACATTTTACAATATATTCACATAGAAAACAGTAAATCACAATAATGATTCACAATTTTACTGTTTTTTTTCTGTATTTTTGATCAAATAAATGAAGCCTCGTGAGCATAAGAGACTTGTTTCAAAAACCTTAAAAACATCTTAATTATTCCAGACTTTTGAATGGTAATTTAGATTTCAAATTAATTAGCAAATGTTTAACTGTTCATAAAAATGAAACATATTTGCTGAGATGAGACGCTCCAAAACCACTTGTATCATCAATAAGAAGGGGTTTGTGTGTGTAGGACCTTCAGTTGTTACAGTAAAGTCTATGTGCGCATACAGCAATAAAGCACATTTATCATAAATCCGCTATGTTTTCTTTCAGGTTACGTGAGGAGTGGGTCCAGAGGCTTCAGTTTCAGAACCAGCACGTGATCGAGAGAATGAGAGAGCAACAAATAAGAAGAGCTCAGAGGATTCAAGGGATTTTAAGAGTTTGGACGGCTTGAATAATTTTCGGCCGGCGTGAAAACCAAAAGCACTTCTCTAATGCACTTCCTCAGAATGCCTGACATCATATATCAGCATGAAAGCCTAGTTCTTTAACTTAAATGAGTTAAATAGTTTTTTGATGCAGCCTTTGGGACAGAAAGACGCTGTTGCAGACATACACCATTAAACTCAATGTGATCCTGCCTTCAAGCATCCGTCTTTCATATAAGGCTCATTGGGTTACATAGAATAGAGTCTCGTTTTTAATAAAAGTTAAATATCATACATTTACTGTGTGGGCTTTTAATGCTTTATGCTTTTTCTGAGAAAGACAATATTCATAATTTGTCATGGTTGCTCACTTTCTGTTTTACGACATTTCCCTCTTTAAGAATAGCCTAATAGTTTGCTCTTTTTGCCATCATATGAGACATGATGTCATAAATCCTTTGCACCACATGGGTCAAACACATGTAGGTTCTCAGTATTTTAGACTTAGCAAGCTCAAGAATAAGAATATGAATAAACTACTCACACTATTTATACTACAAAAGACGTGCAGAATTAATACTGCTCACACTGATCCAGAATCAGGTCACTTTTATAGCATTTTATAGTACAGAAAGTGTTATAAGAGAACATTTTGACATTAATTTTATTTACATTTGCATTTATGATAATGCATTTTGAATGCAAACCTTTAAGTCTTTCATCTGTCATTTAATTGACGAGTTTCTCTTGAAAAAAAAAAGGAAAAAGAGGAACTTCTTGTTACAAAATTTCTTAGCAGTTGCTGGTTTTAGTAATTGTCGGTAAATGTGTGTGTCACTACTGATGTAATGTTCATATACATTTACAGCAAAGTATTTGGAATCTTAAAATCTGTCATTTAATTTAACAAGTGTCTCCTGGTCACTTTCCTGTCACGAAGTTGTTTTGTTGCAGTGGTCAGTTTTCTTAGTAATTGCCTCCAAATGTGCATGTCTTTGTTCCTTTTTTTTTTTATCTAGCCACAATCCTCATTTAAAATAAAAAATTCAAATTACAAGTGAATTAAAGGTTCAATGAACATTACAATAATGATCAAATTTAACTTTTAGCATTTTATATTTAAAACAATGTTTATGCATCATGCACTTTGCTTTTGAGTTATCACACCATAACACCAAACACCAAAATGACTAAATCACTGTGATAAGGGAGAGTAAAATAAAACCTGTTTTTATTATATTTACAATTGCAACCTTTAAATTACATTTTTTATTTTACTTCATGAATTCAGCATAGAAACCACATGCCATTATTAGTGAAATATTACAAGCTTTTTCTAAGCTGATAGCAACCAAAAAAGTTAATCAAGCATCAGTATTCCATCATGGTGATGTTAAGCTTTGACGATAGTTCACAAATCACTGAAAATACATCAACAATAGAGAGAAAAACACACAGGAATGATGAATAAGAGTTGACGCTGACTTAGAGTTGATGAATTTCGAAAAGAAATAATTAGAACAACATTATTAGAATAGTAATAAAAATCAATCAGAAAATGCAGTATAAATGAGTTGATATCTTCACTACACTGAGTGCATTTGTTGTGACACTGTGGATCGTGACGCTTGTGTTCCCTCCTCAGAGAAAACTCTTTCAAAAACACGTCTTAGAGAAAGTTTAACATTGCTCTTAAAATCCTGCCCCATGAAGACATACAGAACGGGGTTCAGACAGCTGTTGACATACGCCAAAGAGACGGCCAACGGATCCACTGCAACAGCCACAGCGGTACTGGATTCCTCTCCGTACAGTATTATCAAATCTACTATGTGATATGGCAGCCAGCAGAGAAAAAAGGCCACGATTACAGCCAACATGAAGCGAAACGCTCGTCCAGAGTGAAAATGACTCCTGCCTAACTTGCATGCGATGAATCCGTAGCATGTTGTGATCCATACGAGAGGAACCAAAAAGCCAAACACAAATCTGATGATGCTTAACCTTCCATACAATTTAAAATTGTCTTCATTATATTGAAAATGCAGGCAGTATGTTTTGTTATTTACTGTGTAAGTCTCTCTTAACATCATAAAAGGCAGACTAAGAATTGAAGCCAGAATCCAAGCCGTTGCGCAGGACAGTCGTGCGATGAACAAGCTGCGATGATTTTGAGCCCAAACCGGTGTGATCACAAGAGTAAACCGATCCAGACTAATCAAGTTCAAGGTGAAAATGCTGGCAAACATGGTGATGAGCATAATGAAGTGGAGAATCTTGCACATTATGGATCCGTACGGCCAGTGTTCATTAAAAGCGCTCTCGGTTACATAGTAAAGAGTGGAAAGGCATCACAAGAGGTCGGCGATCGCTAGATTGAGAAACCCTACTGTATTAACAGTCCTCTTCATCTTCAATCCAGCAGCATACACGACAAATGCATTCCCAGGAACGCCGAGGATCAAGGTCAGGTAGTAGAAGACCAGAGAAATCTCTGTCATAGAATTCCTCAACTTTTCACAATCCTGACAAAAATCTTCGTAAAAATAATCAGAAACATTATCATGATAGTCATAATTTGGCTGGTTCATTTTGCTTGAGTTGCTGCTGTCCAAAGTACTCTGCTTATCCTGTAAATATCATATATTATCAGCGTCAAACATTTATTCATTCAATTAGCAGATTCTTTTATCCAAAGTGACTTACGAACAATGTTCCCTCTAAGTTGCGCAGTCGCGACAGAAGAAATTATGTGCCGCGGACAGGACAGGCGCAAAAATGAATTGGGAAAGCCATTTGACTGAATTCTAGTAAATGCGAAATAATTGCAATGCTCGGGCAAACCACTACAGAGTTGGTGTTGCTGTAGAATTAGAACCGGCGAATGCGGTTTACAGGTTTTTTTTAATGATTTTTAATAGAATTTCTTGGTGGCACAGCACTGTAAAAAATGTTTTCTAAAGTAACCTAAAATGAGAGAACTCTAAAAAGAGTCAATCAAATATAAATAGCACATAAAAGGGGTCATATGATGCGATTTCAATTGTTCCTTTCTCTTTGGAGTGTTACAAGCTCTTGGTGCATAAAGAAGATCTGTAAAGTTGCAAAGACTAAAGTCTCAAATCCAAAGAGATATTCTTTATAAAAGTTAAGAGTCAACCACACCTATAAGAGTTACACACTTATTTGTGTGTGCGCTGTACAGATATAAAGGTATAAAGAATGTTTTTGCTCAGGTTGCTGAAACGTCTGACCAATAGAGAAAACTTTTGCTCTGGAGGCCCCTATGAGCAGGGTTACGGGACGGAAGGCCTCCAGGGCGGCGCCCATTCCGGGATCCATGGCGGATCCGGCAGTTCGGGGCGCCATGGCGGAGCAGGTAGTTCAGGAGGCCATGGCAAAGCAGCCTCCGAGGCCGCGGCCCCAGCCCCCGCAGCGGGCTTGTGGGAGCCGTGGCCGGCAGACTTGACAACGGCGCGGGCGGCGGGCTTGAGTGAGCCGTGGCCGGCAGGCATGACAACGGCGCAGGGCAGCGGGCTTGAGTGAGCCGTAGCCGGCAGGCATGACAACGGCGCGGCCAGCGGGCTTGACTTCTGAGCGGCCGGTGGGCTTGAGTGAGCCGTGGCCGGCAGGCATGACAACAGCGTGGCCGGCGGGCTTGTCTTCTGAGCGGCCGGCGGGCTTGACTTCTGAGCGGCCGTTGTCTTGGTCTAGTCTTCTGTCACAACACACACACGAGGATAACCGAAACTAAGGAGCGAGGAGACGAGGAATATACGAAACAGTCTTTAATCCATGGAACACAGGGTACATCAACACAGGAGACAGCAGAAAACACATCCACGTAACGAGTAGACCCGACAAAGGGACAACAGAACAGGAAGAAACTAAATACAAGGGATAATTACAAACACAGGTGAATGGAATAAACAATTAACTAAACAAGGACAGGAAAATTACCAAATATGGAAACACAGGAAGGCACATGAGGAGCAAAACACACACAAAACACAGACCAGAGTCTGACACAGACAGACAGACAGACAGTAAAAATTAGTTTGTGTTCTTTGCTCTTTGGTGAGAAAACCCAGGATGGGATATGGACAAACGCTTCTTTTTTATTAAATAAAAAAGGTTTTATTACCAAATGATCAATACACTCAAATAGAGTAATCTCTTATTTACCAAAATATTAATAGGAGAAATTTTTTTCTTTTTTGATTTGACAATATTCTACTATCATTCAAATTTAATGAGAAGTGCATGGAACATAGCAAAATAACACGCATTCTGTTACACAAAACTAAACAAAAATCTAGAAAATGTATCTAAAGAACCAAGTTATGGTTTTGATATAAATATAAAAACTAATATAAAACACCATTTCATAGTCATTTTTATGTTAAGTTATCATGGCAAATGAGTCATTTATGTACAGGACACCAAAAGGCACCCTACAGTGATATTGACCCTATAATGAGCAGAGAACGCATCCATCTGATTAGATTAAAGATTGAAGAAGATTTTTAGCTGAAACCGTGGTCCTTCGTGATTAATAAAATGCATGTCAGCGGCTACTGGTTTTTAAGAAAAAAGAAAAGTATATCAAGGAACACAAAATTAATACCTGTCTCCTGAAGGCATATTGAGGTCTTATGAAGCAAAACAGTCGGTCTGTGCAAGAAACTGAACATTATTTACAACATTATGTTACAAATGTAATCCTATTTTAAAGTGTTAGCATTTTATATCCAAACAGTCGTGCTTAAAGATGGTCAGGCACTGAAATCCTGTTCATCTTTAAATATCTACACAGTTCAAGCGGCGGTCTGAAATAGTTTATTTAATCTCCAAACAGGCAAAAGTGCACTTTAAGAATGAAAAAGTGGCATAGATGAGTTTGAAGTTCGCTTTCTGATTTTTCACGTCACTAGCAACTTCGCTGGCTTAACGAATGCATAAAAGAGACCAACTGGACACAAACTAATGCAAATTGATGGTAACCATCGTGGCATTAAACATTTGGGTCAGACTTGAGTGTACTTTCATTACATTGTTTTAAGGTTGAGGTGCTACTACTGTAAGAGGGGCTGTAGACCATAGGTGGAAACTCCAGTCTCTTGAGAATGGGTCCGTCGAAATAATGCAGGCATACACATAAACTGGAACTTGTGTCACGGCCTGACCAGTGTCTGAAGTCACATGATGTTCAACAAGTCAGTAGCAGTTGGCAATTGGCCCTCATTGTCAACTACTGATAGTTTCCCTGGCGCTGATGAACACGCGAAGGAGACTGGAAACGCACGTGACCAGGACTTGGAGACCGATGACTCCGCCGCTTTGAGTAGCCGTCCGATGACCTGTCGCCTCGACCATTGTCTGAACAAGAAGCACGATCCAGAGAGTCCCGAGCTGTAATGTGCTGTCCACTTTCCGGTGACATCCTAGGACTTTGATCACGATAGCCCTCATATCTGCGTGCTTTGTAATAGTCCCTATCGCCACTCGTATCTCTGTATGATGGTCTACTTCGCTCATAAAAAGAGTCACAGTCAGTATATGAATGTCTGTCATACCTGCGACGTTCTGATGTGCGCCCACGTGAATCGTCCGGGGTAAGACTGCGACGCTGTCGATCCGGTGAAGAAGTGTGTCTGCCGGCATACCTCTGCCTGTTAACCTCAAGCTGAAGGTGATCCACTCTCTCTGTCAAACTTTCCAGGGTCCGTTGAAGTTTCATGAAGTCCCCTGATGTAGCTGAGTGAACCGCAGGAAGTACTGTAGACATCGTGGAGCAGGGAGAGGTAGGTACAGTCTGTGGAAGAACGTTGAGGGTAGATCCAGGAAAAACACCTGCTGCTGAGGAAGTCCACTGTTGCGGGTGAGACGGCAGCAGTACCTTGCTGGCTTGGTGTGCCTGTTCAATCTGCAGAGCCAACGTAAGAGCAGCATCCAGTGTATCTACACCTTGTTCATGTATGCGAAGCTGTAGATAAGGTTCAATTCCAGCAACAAAACGGTGTCACGGCCTGACCAGTGTCTGAAGTCACATGATGTTCAACAAGTCAGTAGCAGTTGGCAATTGGCCCTCATTGTCAACTACTGATAGTTTCCCTACTTGTTCATGTATGTGAAGCTGTAGATAAGGTTAAATTCCAGCAGTCTGAATTTTTCTCCATTCTTTGCATTAGCCTCGTATGTGGGAAAAGCTTCATCCACCAAATGGCTAATTTCTGCTGCGAAAACTTGGAGAGCCTCGCCAGGCAGGCGTGTGCGTGCATTAACATAACTTTGAAACGTGGACAGATAAACTCGTTTGCCAAAAACAGCTTTAATTTTTTCTTTCACTTGTTTATAGTCTGTCTTAATGTCACTAGGCAAACTGTCCCAGTAGTTAAAAGCAGTACCACCAAGACAAGTTGGCAAAAACTTTGCCTCATAAAAAGAGTCACAGTCAGTATATGAATGTCTGTCATACCTGCGACGTTCTGATGTGCACCCACGTGACTCGCCCGGGGTAAGACTGCGACGCTGTGTGTCTGCCGGCATACCTCTGCCTGTTAACCCTCAAGCTGAAGTTGATCCACTCTCTCTGTCAAACTTTCCAGGGTCCGTTGAAGTTTCATGAAGTCCCCTGATGTAGCTGAGTGAACCGCAGGAAGTACTGTAGACATCGTGGAGCAGGGAGAGGTAGGTACAGTCTGTGGAAGAACGTTGAGGGTAGATCCAGGAAAAACTCCTGCTGCTGAGGAAGTCCACTGTTGCGGGTGAGACGGCAGCAGTACCTTGCTGGCTTGGTGTGCCTGTTCAATCTGCAGAGCCAACGCAAGAGCAGCATCCAGTGTATCTACACCTTGTTCATGTATGCGAAGCTGTAGATAAGGTTCAATTCCAGCAACAAAACGTCTGAATTTTTCTCCATTCTTTGCATTAGCCTCGTATGTGGGAAAAGCTTCATCCACCAAATGGCTAATTTCTGCTGCGAAAACTTGGAGAGCCTCGCCAGGCAGGCGTGTGCGTGCATTAACATAACTTTGAAATGTGGACAGATACAGTCGTTTGCCAAAAACAGCTTTCATTTTTTCTTTCACTTGTTTATAGTCTGTCTTAATGTCACTAGGCAAACTGTCCCAGTAGTTAAAAGCAGTACCACCAAGACAAGTTGGCAAAAACTTTGCTAACCTGAAGTTATCAAAATCAGCGCTAGCCTCCACAGTCACTTCAAATCGTCTGCACCAGTGGAGAAAATCTTCTTTCCCGTCGCCCAAAAAGATAGGCGGAAAATGTCCATTAAATCGCTGCACTGCATGTGAACTACTCGCGCCAGGCAAATCGCGTGCTGAGTCTGCTTCACTCATTATAGTTCACAGTTCAGAAGTCACAGTATCCCACGATAATAAAATGTCCCAAAAAGTCCATTAAATTAAACAAGGATTACCCTATGAAGTTCGCGTCGTCCTGTTTCTTTAAAGTTCCCGGTCCAACTGACGCTGTAATCCCCTGTGATCAGACACTGCTGTGAAAAACACACAAACAAATGTGTCCACGGTTGAAACACAAAGCAAAGTAGACGTCACGGATAACAGAAAGCTGAAATTTTGCGCTCGATATCAGTTTCCAACGTCATGATGCCACATCCATCGCATTTAATACCCGTCGAAGAGAAAGTTCACTCACGCGCCAGTCACGTCGTCCAAACCGGCTGCCACCAGAAATGTAAGAGGGGCTGTAGACCATAGGAGGAAACTCCAGTCTCTTGAAAATGGGTCCGTCGAAATAATGCAGGCATACACATAAACTGGAACTTTACTGCCTTTTATTTGTCAGAGCTCAGGAATGAATTTAACTCACAGCTCGCATCACATGTATTACTCCCTCGACACACTCCCTGCGAATACCTCAGTCTCAAATGACATCCACTGCGCATGTCATCGCGCCAACCTGTCCATCACGTCACATACATAGACAAACCAGAATTTTCAGAACTTATATAACAATTTACACATAATATAAAAGAATCAAAATAAATCTCACACTACTAATGTTAGCGTCCTCTCAGCCTGTCCTTTACTAATGCAGCATGTAGTTAAACTAATTACTTAATAATGATATGAAAACATTCACTGTAGTGTACTGTATACAGACCATTTCGTTGGCTGCATCTGAAATCGCATACTCTTGAGTAGGTGTTTTTTTTTTTTAAATAAATAATTATTTCACGACTGCTAAAAGAGTATGCTTTATGTAGTATGAATGTGTGTTGTATGGATATAATCTGGACATACTACATTTGCCATGTTGTTACTGGCACGTGACCTACCAGCGTCAGTTGCGTCGCATCATTGCCATTCATAAATCCTCTCCCGGGATAGGCCTTAGGGGATAGTATTAGTGCATACTATGCACACTTCAGAACCACGCCGGATGTAATAGGTCATCCAGGTACTTTCTGCCCTCTCTTTTATGAGTACTGTGAATTCAAACATACTTCTTTTGTCACATACAGTTTTTCACCTACTATATAGTAGGGAAGTATGTGATTTCGGATACGGCCGTTGTTTGTTATAAATCGGCATCTGAAGTGTTCCGCTCTGTGTAGCGAAGGGTTGCCAAGACTGCAG
Source organism: Sinocyclocheilus rhinocerous (assembly GCF_001515625.1). Lineage (NCBI taxonomy): Eukaryota > Metazoa > Chordata > Actinopteri > Cypriniformes > Cyprinidae > Sinocyclocheilus > Sinocyclocheilus rhinocerous. The sequence continues at coordinate 194,928 of NW_015627390.1, forward strand.
AACAAAACCAGCCCAACTGCGATTCAAAGCTAGGCCAATTGTGATTTTTCCAGGGTTTCTCCTCTGTCTGGAGTCCCCTCGTGTTCCGGGGATGGGGGAGATTGCTTTAACCGGTGGAATAAAAACAACCCGTGGCAACAGTGTAAAACAATTAGGCTTATTTGAAAACTACATGGTATGTGTGTTGGAGCAGGGTTGGAACTAAACTCTGCAGGGCTGCAGACCTCCAGGAACTGAGTTTGACACCTGTGGTGTCCAGTAAAAGTAGTCCAATTCCATGGTAAAACCGTGGACTTGGCAACCCTGGAGCAGCGTGCAGTCTCACGTGTCAAAACAAACAGCACAAGGCGTCAGTGATTCCGCCTCTAGAGTCTGCTCTTGTACAGTACAATGACAGTGGACCCTTCTCAGCAGCTTTTATTCCAGTCCCAGACCCTATATTTCATAATAAGGTTAATTACTAAACATAAGAACCGTTTCATCCCACTTTTTGTGCATTTACTCATAATTTCACACCTTGTTGCTTGATTATAGCAGCACGTGGGCAGGGACTCTCACAGGAATGGCTTGAATTTCAGAGGCGAGGCTTTAATTACTTTATGCTTTTTCTGAGAAAGACCGTATATCATGGTTGCTCACTTTCTGTTCAACTCTGTTATATTTCCCTCTTTAAAAATATGTTTGCTCTCTCTGACATCATGAGACATGATGTCATAAATCTTTTGACATGGATCAAACACATGTAGGTTTGCAGTTTTTCATGATGTGTAGCCTAATTATGTTGGCCTTATCAAGCTCAATAATATGAATATGAATAAACTACTCTCACTATTTATACTACAAAAGACGCACAGAAGGAAATACTGGTCACACTGACCCAGAAACAGGTAACTTTTATAGCGTTTTATAGTATAGAAAGTGTTACAAGAGAACATTATCACATTCATTTAATTTACAGGTGCATCTCAATAAATTAGAATGTCGTGGAAAAGTTCATTTATTTCAGTAATTCAACTCAAATTGTGAAACTCGTGTATTAAATAAATTCAATGCACACAGACTGAAGTAGTTTAAGTCTTTGGTTCTTTTAATTGTGATGATTTTGGCTCACATTTAACAAAAACCCACCAACAAATTAGAATACTTCATAAGAACTTCATACTTCAATAAAAAAAACATTTTTAGTGAATAGTTGGCCTTCTGGAAAGTATGTTCACTTACTGTACATGTACTCAATACTTGGTAGGGGATCCTTTTGCTTTAATTACTGCCTCAACTCGGCGTGGCATGGAGGTGATCAGTTTCTGGCCAGTTTTTCACCTACTATATAGTAGGGAAGTATGTGATTTCGGATACGGCCGTTGTTTGTTATAAATCGGCATCTGAAGTGTTCCGCTCTGTGTAGCGAAGGGGTGCCAGGACTGCAGAACAAAACCAGCCCAACTGCGATTCAAAGCTAGACCAATTGTGATTTTTCCGGGGTTTCTCCTCTGTCTGGAGTCCCCTCGTGTTCCGGGGATGGGGGAGATTGCTTTAACCGGTGGAATAAAAACAACCCGTGGCAACAGTGTAAAACAATTAGGCTTATTTGAAAACTACATGGTATGTGTGTTGGAGCAGGGTTGGAACTAAACTCTGCAGGGCTGCAGACCTCCAGGAACTGAGTTTGACACCCGTGGTGTCCAGTAAAAGTAGTCCAATTCCATGGTAAAACCGTGGACTTGGCAACCCTGGAGCAGCGTGCAGTCTCACGTGTCAAAACAAACAGCACAAGGCGTCAGTGATTCCGCCTCTAGAGTCTGCTCTTGTACAGTACAATGACAGTGGACCCTTCTCAGCAGCTTTTATTCCAGTCCCAGACCCTATATTTCATAATAAGGTTAATTACTAAACATAAGAACCGTTTCATCCCACTTTTTGTGCATTTACTCATAATTTCACACCTTGTTGCTTGATTATAGCAGCACGTGGGCAGGGACTCTCACAGGAATGGCTTGAATTTCAGAGGCGAGGCTTTAATTACTTTATGCTTTTTCTGAGAAAGACCGTATATCATGGTTGCTCACTTTCTGTTCAACTCTGTTATATTTCCCTCTTTAAAAATATGTTTGCTCTCTCTGACATCATGAGACATGATGTCATAAATCTTTTGACATGGATCAAACACATGTAGGTTTGCAGTTTTTCATGATGTGTAGCCTAATTATGTTGGCCTTATCAAGCTCAATAATATGAATATGAATAAACTACTCTCACTATTTATACCACAAAAGACGCACAGAAGGAAATACTGGTCACACTGACCCAGAAACAGGTAACTTTTATAGCGTTTTATAGTATAGAAAGTGTTACAAGAGAACATTATCACATTCATTTAATTTACAGGTGCATCTCAATAAATTAGAATGTCGTGGAAAAGTTCATTTATTTCAGTAATTCAACTCAAATTGTGAAACTCGTGTATTAAATAAATTCAATGCACACAGACTGAAGTAGTTTAAGTCTTTGGTTCTTTTAATTGTGATGATTTTGGCTCACATTTAACAAAAACCCACCAACTCACTATCTCAACAAATTAGAATACTCCATAAGACCAATAAAAAAAAACATTTTTAATGAATTGTTGGCCTTCTGGAAAGTATGTTAATTTACTGTACATGTACTCAATACTTGGTAGGGGATCCTTTTGCTTTAATTACTGCCTCAACTCGGCATGGCATGGAGGTGATCAGTTTGTGGCACTACTGAGGTGGTATGGAAGCCCAGGTTTCTTTGACAGTGGCCTTCAGCTCATCTGCATTTTTTGGTCTCTTGTTCCTCATTTTCCTCTTGACAATACCCCATAGATTCTCTATGGGGTTCAGGTCTGGTGAGTTTGCTGGCCAGTCAAGCACACCAACACCATGGTCATTTAACCAACTTTTGGTGCTTTTGGCAGTGTGAGCAGGTGCCAAATCCTGCTGGAAAATGAAATCAGCATCTTCAAAAAGCTGGTCAGCAGAAGGAAGCATGAAGTGCTCCAAAATTTATTGGTAAACGGGTGCAGTGACGTTGGTTTTCAAAAAACACAATGGACCAACACCAGCAGATGACATTGCACCCCAAATTATCACAGACTGTGGAAACTTAACACTGGACTTCAAGCAACTTGGGCTATGAGCTTCTCCACCCTTCCTCCAGACTCTAGGACCTTGGTTTCCAAATGAAATACAAAACTTACTCTCATCTGAAAAGAGGACTTTGGACCACTGGGCAACAGTCCAGTTCTTCTTCTCCTTAGCCCAGGTAAGACGCCTCTGACGTTGTCTGTGGTTTAGGAGTGGCTTAACAAGAGGAATACGACAACTGTAGCCACAGTGGTTCAGGCTGTAGGATTGCCGAATGACTAAAACGTTATCAGCAGGATGGTATAAAACTGTAAATTTCTTGTCTATTACCACCCACTGCCACTTATACCAACGACGGAAATAAGCGCAGTTAGAATAGCTAAATATGTGGGAGAGCATTGCTATTGAGTGAATATATTATAATTGCAATAGGTAGCGCTGCAGTGTTAATGCTGAATCAAGTCTAGTTAGTACATAATTTACAAATGAAATGGTTTAATAACAGTATTTTGTTCTGGTTACACTTGAATTGGTTACAAAATAGATGATGGATGGTAAAACATATAGTTAATTGTACCCAGCATATAAGTAAAATGTTACTTGAGAGAGAAAGAGAGGGAGAGAGGGCAGAGCCCCAACGAAGTGAGATCGCCAGCCAAGAAAAGAGACAGCAAAGAAAAGAGAAAGAGCAAAAATTACAATCTTCTTTTATCCCTTCCTTGACCATGTGACAAACCAAATCTGAGACATTTAAACTGACCAATCAGCAGATTACAGCTTCACCCATGGTGCTTAAGGTGTGACAATTACTGTATGTCATGTTGGCCTACAGGCCTTGATCACTATCAGCACCTCTGTGCCTTCAGTAATGCCAAATGGCCCTTTTGTTATCGAAGATAAGTTTGGGACAGGAAAGCAGAAGTCTTTGATCATTTTCAAACCTACAAAAAAAAAAAAAAAAAAAGAAAGAAAAAGAGGTACATGTTGGCAAAAAGTTTCTTAGTAACTACCAGCAAATGTGTGTCTAAAGAGAAGACTGATGTAGCTGAAGTGATTAGTCAGCAGAGAAGGCGGTAGCGCATAAGTGTTTGCTTTCGTTTCTATTTCTGTTGTTTAGATTGTTGCAAGATAGGCTCACAGGAAATATGTGCCTCTACATCAGTGGTTTTCAAACTTTAAGAGTGACCCTATTTTTTTTCTTTTTAAATTGATGCAACACATACATACATGCATACACACACACACACACACTATACAGTATATATATATATATATATATATATATATATATCTGGATGGAGCGAATGTTTTGACATATCTTATTTTATCCGGTCCATTGTTATGATTTTTCACTCTGTCAGTCATAGGTTCCATGGATTTTTAAGGTTCTTCATAGAACCATTGATGCCAATACAGAAGCTTTATTTTTAAGAGTGTACAGTATGTCGTGAGGAAAAAGAGGAAGGTGTTTTGGTAGAAAGTTACAGCCGTCAGTTTTGTCAGCAAATGTGCATGTGTCTAAAGATGTAACTGATTATTTTTTGCTTTTGCTTTTAAAGCATAGCTGAATTTTATGTTTTTTTAAACATTATGAAAACATTATGCTTTGGCTACTTGACCCAGAGAAAACTGCTGTTAGCAACTATTTGCACTAATAATGAACAATCTTTACTCAAAATTAATTGAATGTTTAATGAACATTCCAATAAACATACATTTAAACTTTATTATTTTTTCACTTTATATGCAAAACACTGTTTATACATAACAGACTTTGCTTGTAATTTATGATAAGTCCATATAACACAAAAGTGAGAAAAAAAACAACAACAGCAGCAAAATTATAAAATGACAGAAGCACTAGTTGGTGGTGGTTTGAGTTGGTGGAGACTTTCAATCATATTTTAAAACCCTTTTATCCAAATCAATGCTGCCATTTTCAGTACAAACAAAGAGTCATGTTATGTCTAATCTATGAGAAATCTTGAGGAAGCCACTTGTGTGAGAGATTAAATGTGTTGAGCAGAGAAACACGTCCATCTGACTAAACAGTCGCAGGTGATGTATATTAAATTCTGGATTTTGATAGGTAGGAGATACTGACCTCTGCTGGTGTTGTGTTATACTGAGTAAAAATTACATAGCATAATAGTAAGATTTGTACAATGTCTCCATCAACTTCAACTTTAAAGCCTGATGAGAAATATTTTTGGATCGTTTTAATGCTTTTGGGAAGTTGGCATATGCTGTGGTGTGACTTAAAACTATTTTAAACAGCATTTTTTTCACTGTTGTTTAAATAAATATGCATTTATGGAGATATCAATTAAACGACTATGTAATATTGCTACATGTAGTACACTGCAGGACCGTTTAAATTGAATAGGGATGGGAAAATAGTGATTAAAATGGTTACCAGTTGCAGGACATGTGATCTAATTTCCCTCACACGTTCATTAAAACTGTAAACACCTTTAGCTAATCCTGATATGAAAGTGACGTAAATTAGCCTACTCACTGTTTGGTGAAATTCAACGGTCTGGATCCAAAATGTTAATTAGTCAACATAAGAACCGTTTCATCCCGCTTTTCGTGCATTTACTGGTAATTTTCAAAAGTCCGTCAGAGTTTTAGCTTTTTAGCGCAGCAGCGCGCGAGCAGGCAGGGTTGCCGGGTTTTCACAAGAAACCCCGCCCATTTGCTACTCAAAACTAGCCCAATCATGTTTCGAGGGGGTCCCCAGTTAAAAATCGCGTTCCTGGGGGTAAAGTACACGGTTTTTGGCGGGGTTCCCCTGCTAAAATTCGCATTCCAGGTGATAAATATCATGTTATTGGAGTCGCTTCAACCCGCGGCAACAGTGTTAAAGTAGCAGGGACTCCGAGGAATGGCGCGAATTTCTGAGGTGAGGTAGGTAGGCCTATTTATGCCTGAAGAAAAATGTAATAAATTACTTAATTATAATAATAATAACATTAGATTAGTTTACTTATGAGCATGAGATTACCTACAGTTAAACTGTAAGTAAAAATATGAATACAGAGTAGGTTAAGATTAGTAAAGAAGCAATAAAGAAAAAAAGTCTAAATCTCTATTCTATTTATCCTTCACTATTAACATTAACTTTATGGTGTTTGAAGTGAAAACATCCATTTCTGGAGCCCTAATTGTAGAGTATAGATCTATTATTTGCAAAAATAAGGGAGTCAATATTTTCACAAAAAAAAAAAATAGGCCTACCAAAAAGGCCATCAGGACACCAATACAAAACTACTACGAAATGAAATTGCATAAAAAGATTATGTGGGTTTAAGTTATTTTATTGTATGATAAGATACAGTGTGGAGTGATACAAGAGACATAGCATACTGAATAGGCTAATGCTTTTGTCCAAATTAAAAGACAATTTGAATGTTTAATGATCATAAGACAGTAATTCTAACTTAAAACCTATAGCCTACTTCTGTAATCTTCAACTATAATATCTTTTAGAGATTATATGCTCTGCAGTCATGTGATATGTGGCTTAAAATATATAGAATAGGAAATCTATAGTTTAACAAAACTATTAAGTTATTGAATAAAGAGCATAATACATAATAGCATTACAATCTGGATTGATGTTACACACACACACAAGACATTAGTATTACTGGTAATATATTAGTAAACTGTAGATTTTGCATTTAAAACAGAATATTCACAGACATCAAGATAAGTGTCAGTAGACCACATCCTACCAGTCGACATACCATTACCTTCCTCAAAACTTACAGCATCTGTCTCAAAAAAAAAAAGAAAAAAAGATGAAAACAGCGCAAAAAAAAAAAAAAGACCATTGCTAATTAAGAATAGCAAAAACATTGTAAAATAAAACACTATTCCTTCTTTATCGTATCTCGGTTTAATTGCAGATGTTTGAGAACAAATTATTTTAGAAATAATATTTTTTTTTAAAAGAAAAAAAAACTAAGTCTCTAAATGAGAGTTTCATAACTTCCTGACCCAAAAAAGAAATAAAGGAAACAAAAGCAAAAGAGTGGACATATGTCAAAATAAACTATTTGTTAAGATACTTGACAAGAGCATTTGATCTAGGCAATTATTCTGAGGTAATATTATTCTGAAAATATATATTCTGAAAATATCTAATCAGAAAAGACACTGAATAGGTAAGTTATCAAACTACAGTGGACCCAAAAAGTATTTGGACTTGTAAGTCACACGTCATTGCACTAGATAAGAAAATATCAAAACAAGTGGAAAGAGTCTTGATTGAAAACGCATAGATCTGGCACAGAAAAATGAAAACAGCGCAAAAAAAAAAAAAGACCATTGCCAATTAAGAATAGCAAAAACATTGTAAAATAAAACACTATTCCTTCTTTATCGTATCTCGGTTTAATTGCAGATGTTTGAGAACAAATTATTTTAGAAATAATATTTTTTTTTAAAAGAAAAAAAAACTAAGTCTCTAAATGAGAGTTTCATAACTTCCTGACCCAAAAAAGAAATAAAGGAAACAAAAGCAAAAGAGTGGACATATGTCAAAATAAACTATTTGTTAAGATACTTGACAAGAGCATTTGATCTAGGCAATTATTCTGAGGTAATATTATTCTGAAAATATATATTCTGAAAATATCTAATCAGAAAAGACACTGAATAGGTAAGTTATCAAACTACAGTGGACCCAAAAAGTATTTGGACTTGTAAGTCACACGTCATTGCACTAGATAAGAAAATATCAAAACAAGTGGAAAGAGTCTTGATTGAAAACGCATAGATCTGGCACAGAAAAATGAATGAATAAATGAGTTGATATCTTCACTACACGGAGTGCATTTGTTGTGACTGTGTGGATCGTGATGCTTGTGTTCCCTCCTCAGAGAAAACTCTTTCAAAAACACGTCTTAGAGAAAGTTTAATGTTGCTCTTAAAATCCTGCCCCATGAAAACATACAGAACGGGGTTCAGACAGCTGTTGAAATGCGCCAAAGACACAGCCAACGGATTCACTGCCAAAGCTGCCAAACAACTTGATTCCTCTCTATATATTTTTATCAAACGCACTATGTGATACGGCAGCCAGCAGAGAAAAAAGGCCACGATTACAGCCAACATGATGCGAAACGCTCGTCCAGAGTGAAAATGACTCCTGCCTAACTTGCGTGCGATGAATCCGTAGCATGTTGTGATGCATACGAGAGGAACCAAAAAGCCAAACACAAATCTGATGATGCTTAACCTTCTATACAGTTTAAAATGGTCTTCATCATGTTGAAAATGCAGGCAGTATGTTTTGTTATTTTCTGTGTAAGTCTTTCTTAACATCATAAAAGGCACACTAAGAATTGAAGCCAGAATCCAGGCCGCTGCGCAGGACAGTCGTGCGATGAACAAGCTGCGATGATTTTGAGCCCAAACCGGTGTGATCACAAGAGTAAACCGATCCAGACTAATCAAGCTCAGTGTGAAAACGCTGGCAAACATGGTGATGAGCACAATGAAGTGGAGAATCTTGCACATGATGGATCCATATGGACAGTGATCAAGATGAGATCTTTGTGCCAAATAGTAAAGAGTGGAAAGGCAGCACAAGAGGTCGGCAATCGCTAGATTGAGAAACCCTACTGTATTAACAGTCCTCTTCATCTTCAATCCAGCAACATACACGACAAATGCATTTCCAGGAACGCCGAGGATCAAGGTCAGGTAGTAGAAGACCAGAGAAATCACTCTCGTAGAATTCCTCACTGTTTCGTCAAAATGACACTGATAATCAACTCCCCTTGTAAAGTCCGTCTGGTTCATTTTCTATTATTGAAGTGTCCGGATTATCCTGCTAATATCACAGATTGTCAATGTAAATGTTATAAATCATTTTTAAAATGATGTGTCAGATGTGTTATTTATAAATATCAGATTAATGCATTACTATTGTATTGCTGATACAAATGTGCAACCATTAAATGCTACTTTCAGTAGAACGTATATTAAAAAAAGAATCTTTACAAACAGTAAAATAACTATAAATAATCATAACTCACGTCTGTCTGTGATGATTCACCGTTATCCAGTTCACAGTAGAATGTTATAGTGCAGAATGTTTTTTTTCTCTCACGTTTAACACTTCTAAACACTTCATGTAAGAGGTTTCACCAACACTCAGTTGAGTTGGGAAACATCATGGTCAACTCTACGTAAAGATGGTTAAGTCTTCATGTTGCGATAAGACTCACAGGTTTGATTCCCAGTGAATGCATGAATTAAAAAAGAAAACGTGTATAGCTTAAATGCAATGTAAATTGCTTTGGATAAAAGTGTTTGCCGAATACATACAAGTATTAAATAGCAATTCAATATGTAAATAAACGCAGTAATATAGACAACCATAGTGCTTTTCACAAGACTTTGTTTAAAAAAATTGCCATCTGAAATTAGCAATTCATTTTGTGGTTATGTTGTGGATTATGAAAGCAGTTTCATTTTGAATTTCGAAATTCATTATCTAGACAATGTTGGCAGTTTGAGTATAAATGGTTTTTAGCAATGTGAGTTAGTGGGAGATTTTCAAACACCAATTTTTTTTTTTATTCTTTCATTCAAATCTCTGCTGCCATTTTCAAAACTAATAAAAAATTATCGTGGTGTCATTGTGGGTAATGAGGTGACTGGTGCTGCGTCTCAATGTGCCTACTTGTACTACGCCCTTAAAATATGTACTCTTTTGGTGAAGAAAAAGTACAGTTCACATTGCTGTTGCAGATTAAATATAACATGGATAACATTAAATAAATATTTTTTACCAGGTTAAATGTTGATTATTTATTAGTAACTCACTCAACCCCCTTTTTGTAAACCTCTCTACCTAACCGTCGATCGCGCGCATCCGCCACGTTTGTAGTTTTTCTAACGCGTTTTATTCGTGTTTGTAGTTCTGGACCGAATCTTCGCCAAAGCGCAAGGCATACTCTTTTCAACATACTATGCTTTGGACACACTTATTCTAATCTCACATACTGTTTAGGATGGATAGTATGAACATTGAGACGCAGGGTGGGTTAGAAAGCTACATGTGTGAGGAATGAAAGTTGATGCACATTATCAGGTTGGAGATACTGACCTCTGGTGGTGATTGGATGATACAGCAGCATGTATGTATGTGTCACATTGAGTAGATATTACAAAGCATTATGAGATTTGTCAATGAAAAGCAATGTTATTTTTATATGCTAGGTAACGAACTTTTGTTACGGTAGGCTTGAACAATGGATCAGGCCCATTTGTCACAATATAAAACAGTGAAGACAATCAAGTCACCAAGTCCCTCAAACTATTTTTGCATAGTTTTAATTTTTGGAAGTTGGCATATCCTGTGGTCGGACATGCTAAACCCCATCTAACACCATTTTATTAATTTCTTTATAAATATTATGTATTTTTCAGCTCATATTAGCCTAATTGAGAGACTGTGGTTGGTGCTTTTACACGGCAGGATATTTTAAGTGAACTAGAGACGGCAAAATCGTGATTAAAATAAATTTATAAGAAATGGTGACCAGTTGCAGGTTGATTAAAACACATTGTGAATCAACTAAACTATTACTGCTGAGAGCGCAGCAGTGGCACCCTCTTACATGCAACTAATTCGTAAAAAGAGGAACACGGAAATTACTGAGATAAGTGTTTTCTTCTGGAAAAAGAGTCAGCAAAACATGCATTCTAAAAAAATAACTGCTTATTTTTGCTTCTCTTCTTTTAAAGTCTCGTGTCGAATGCAGTGAGGCAAACTGCTTACCGTTTGGTGAATGGTGAAATTCAAAGGTCTAAATCCAAAATGTAACCAAAAAACTAAATAAATGACAGACATAACAACATCAACATTAAATTAGGTTACCTATGCGCAGGACAAAATCAAGAATAGTACAGGTTTTCCCTTACGAAAATTAACCATGGTTTTACTACAAAACCACGTTTAACCATGGTTAACTTTCGTAAGGATCATTTAAAGGGATAGTTCACCCAAAAATGAAAATGTGATGTTTATCTGCTTACCCCCAGGGCATCCAAGCATTTTTGGATGAACTATCCCTTTAAGCTCAATTTATACTTCACTTGATTGTAGAGGAAACTACTATTAATACAACAGACATTAAAGTGAAAGTAGGCCTTTTATTTTAAGAAATGAGAGACAATGTAAAGTCAATCAGTCATTTTCACCAAAAGGGTAACCAGGACAATTACAAAGCTACTTACAAATAAACTAACGAAATGAAATGACATAAAATATGATTTGGGTTTAAATAGGCTATAGTTTTATTGTGTGAGAAGAGAGCGTGTGGAGTGATATGAGAGACATTTGAAAGGCTGTGTAGGAAAATAAAACATTTGACTGAGACAACGATCAGTTATAGCCTACAGTTTGACCTTGTTAAATATTTGGCTAAAGAATGACACCACAGACTAATCAAAATCAAGTATTCCATAAAGCTCAAATATAATACTGAATAAACTTTTTGTCCAAATTAAGCGTCATTTTGAATTTTTCATGATCATGAAACAACAGTAAAGTGAAAACAATATTATAGCAAAACTATAAAATGATCGAAGACAGTTATAATCAGTAAAATATGAAAATCTGGATTGACATTACACACACAGTAATAGTATAGCATAAGCAGCTATTCTATAGTCTATTGTGTTCAAGACAGTATATTCATGTACATGTATTTTTAATCACGATGAGCGTTCACAGCCTGTAGACCACATCCCATCAAAAGACACACCATTGACTTCCTCAAAATGTACAGCATCTGCCTAAAAATGGCATCAGTATTACAAACTGCAATCTGCTTTTGAGCTTTCGGTACACAAGAAATCGCTTTGTCATGAACTAGTTCACAAAAACCCTGTTAATTCAAATAAAAATCGCTACAAAAGGCAACAAAAATTGATTGAGCATTGCTTAATGTTTAGGAATGACTTATTTGTAACATAAAACAATATCATATCTATGTTTTATTGCAGAAGTTTTTTCACATATCATTTTAGATGCACTTAATGAATTTCATAACTTCCTGACAAAGAACAAACCAGAATGGACACTTCCTAAAAGTGCTAAAGTAAGCTGTTTTGCATATCTTAAGTTTCAGTTTTTAAAAGAAATATTTTTGTCAAGATAGTTCACAGCAGTATTTGATCTAGAAACTTGGGAGGTTAATGCAAAAGAAAAAAAAAAAAAGTAAATATTAAAGCAAGTGGAACAAGTCTGAAAGTGCATAGGTTTGGCAGAGAAAAATGACCTGAACTCAGTATAAATGAGTTGATATCTTCACTACACGGAGTGCATTTGTTGTGACACTGTGGATCGTGATGCTTGTGTTCCCTCCTCAGAGAAAGCTCTTTCAAAAACACGTCTTAGAGAAAGTTTAACCTTACTTTTGAAATCCTGCCCCATGAAAACATACAGAACGGGGTTCAGACAGCTGTTGACATACGCCAAAGAGACGGCCAACGGATCCACTGCCGAAGCCACAGAGGAACTGGATTCCTCTCCGTACATGACTATCAAATCTACTATGTGATACGGCAACCAGCAGAGAAAAAAGGCCACGATTACAGCCAACATGATGCGAAACGCTCGTCCAGAGTGAAAATGACTCCTGCCTAACTTGCGTGCGATGAATCCGTAGCATGTTGTGATGCATACGAGAGGAACCAAAAAGCCAAACACAAATCTGATGATGCTTAACCTTCCAGATGTTGCACGGTTGGAATCGCCTTCTTCATCAGCATGAAAAGTGCAAAGTGTGATGTTAAACTCCTCATAAGTGAAAATTTGCCTTAATAACATAAAGGGCAAGCTGAGCGACAAAGCCAAGAGCCAGGCCGTTGCACAGGACAGTCGCGCAATCAACAAATTACGATGATTCTGAGCCCAAACCGGCGTGATCACCTGAGCAAACCGATCCAGACTAATCAAGTTCAAAATGAAAACGCTGGCAAACATGTTGATGACTATAACAGAGGGGAGAATCTTGCACATGACGGATCCATACGGCCAGTGATGCTCAAGGAGGATCTCCGCCACACTGAAGGGTATGGAAAGGCAGCACAGGAGGTCGGCAGTCGCTAGATTGAGAAACCATATTGTATTAACCGTCCTCTTCATCTTCATTCCCGCGATGTACACAACAAACATGTTTCCGGGAACTCCGAGGAGAAACGTCAGGCAGTAGATGACCAGAGAAAGTGTCCTCATGGACTCTTTCACCTCTGGAGACACAGGGTCTGTCTCACTTTCATTAAAACACCACGGACAATCATATCCACTTGAGGATTCATTGATGTAATCGTCTGAAAATGTCTGGTTCATTTTGCTCGAGTTGCTGCTGTCCAAAGTGCTTTGTTTGTCCTGTAAATGTATCACATATTATCAGTCATTTATTTCACTTTGCAGATGCTTTTATCCTTTTTATGAGGAAAATAATAAACGAAATAATCAAACTATACATTTTAATTAAATATTTAAATGTATTCACTTAAGTGAATGTTCACATGGTTTGAATCGCACTTGAGTTTTACAGATCCGATATAAATGTCTTGTACTCACCTCACCAGCTGCTCTGTACTAACAGACAATACTTGCACTGCTTGCCACTTTAAGGCGGAACCACAGGAAAAGGGAGGAAGTCCTACTGATTTCATGAAACCACTACAAAGAACTCTTAGGGTGATTGCATGAATAAATTTCCTTTTGAACAAAATACCATTTTCAGTATTCAGTCTAGAATGCTGTTCTTGTAGCACAAACTGAAGGAGTTCTGGGAAAACTTTTGATCATGCAATCTCACACTCTGTGAGACCATACCCACAACTTGGTACAAGTGCAAAAGTAACATGACCAGTGCTTATTTGCCTGCTTATTGCTGCTGCAACCATCAGACAGCCCTCAAATGAACTGTGTACTCTATGTACTAAATGTACTATTTATGGCATTAGCATCATAACGTGTCTGCGTGCACTTACAAAATGATAGCTGATAACAGTCTTGACTGTTGGGCGAGTACTGCATTCCTGAGAGCTGACTGTATGTGAATCATGAAGGAATTTAGATATTTATTTGCCTTACTAAATTGGATGAGTAATTGGCTTACATTAAATGACTTTAAAAATGAGTTTAAAATTCTTTAACTCAATTTAGAGAAGTCTTTCATTTTTTTCTCTTCTTCCTGGAGAAAAAAAAGAAGCCCCAAAAAAAGTAATTTTTAAAAAAGTACTTTTTTTTTTCCAGATTAACAGATGCGTAAAATTAATAAGAGGTCTATAATAAGCAGGCCATAGCCACAAAAATGATACAATTTGAGTAATTTAATATTTTTTTATTGTAAATATTTTGTAAACATTGATTTGCCCACTTTATTGCATGAGAAAAATAAAAATTAAAAAACTCAAATAAAATGTGATTATTTACACCATGGTTTTGGCAAAACAAGTTGAATCTAATTATGTGCTTAAGTACTAAATAAAAGGGGAAGCAAATTAGCTTTTAAAAAGGTACCAACACCAAAACCTACAGCAAATAATTTAATTATCAAACATTACTTCAGTCCTTCCAAGACTATTGTTTCATTGAAAAGACACCCGGCTCATCTGGCAACAACTATACACAAACAGCAGAGCAATGGAACTATGTTTTTTTATATAATCTATGTCAACCATCAACATCATTCAACAGTTTTGAGGATTATTCCTTGCTTTCAAAAGCGCACACACAAAAGTGTAAAATGTTACACTACAGCTATCAGTACAGGTCATATGTCCACAGAAATGTTTATCTTTATAGGAAATACTATACCACTGAATCAGTTCATGCAAGGAGAAAATTCATTATGTAACATACAATATGCAACAGTAAGAATGAGTTTAACATTTGAATTAATACAGGTTTACAGTTTGTTCTAAAAAAAAAAAAAAACTGCATTAGTATTGAATTCCACCAGAAGTTGAACAGCATCCCAAATAGTCCACCATTAGTCAATATTCTTGTCAAGTCAAGGTAAATACAGGAATCTGATGTGTGGTTAAATTAAATATATACATAATCAAATCTGTACAGTACAAATTGTCAAACATCTTCGCCTCCCTACTGCTGCTTCTCTGGATTTGAAACCAACATTAGCTTAAACAGCAATTAACCAGCAAGAATAAGTTTCTTAATACACGGTGCAACAACAATAAGTTCTAAGAAAGTGACCTCCACAGAGGTTTCTCCACAAAAGCACAAAGCAAATTATAAACAAGGCCAGAGTCTGTAATGAGTGTTTTCTGGCTGTCACCATAAAGGTTTTTGAGCAAGTCCAAACTTAGACAGAAGTGACAATGTAAGACCCACTTTCAGTCGTGTCTCCTTTAGTGTCTCTCTTTTTTGCATTGCTTGTAATAGGTGTTGGGATCTGGGATGGTCTTGGAGTTGTGCTGTCAGCACTACTCTTTCTGGGGCTTGGTGTGTAATTAAAAGGACTTACCCTAGCAGCCACAGCACCACTAGGGGAGCTGTGTTTGCTGGAGTTAGTTGAGCTAAACGGTGTGCGTTCAGCAACTGGGAATTCATGGACCTCTGTGCCAATGTTTGGGTTACTTGGAGCAGGCTTGATATCGGCGACTTTTTTATCAAGAGACTCGCTACTCCTGAGTAAATTCAGATTTGTTTCTGAACCCAGGTGGCCCATAGCTGCATTCTCACTTGCTAGTGGCTGTTTTGAGTGTGATTCGCTTGAGTCCCTGTCACAAGGTAGCCCTTTGCTTGACTGACTGTCGATAACGGGAGGTGTGTTTGCTGTGGGTGATTTACTAGACCTTGGATTGTTTATGGGACAGTCTTCAATTCTCACCCAGACATCTTCTGTCTTGGACATAGCAGCACCCAATGAATGAGCAGCATCACCAGTTGGATCTGGTAAGTCTAAGGTCATAGAAGGTGCATAGGAGCTTTCGCTCTCTTTCATTTTCCTCCATGTTCCTTTGCGTTCCAGGCCCCCCTCTTTGCCTGATTTTTTAGGAGGATTAGCGGGCTGCCGCTCGTCCTCGCTTCTACCCTTTTCACTGGACTCAGACGAAGCAGAAAGAATGGAAGAGCTGCTGCCGGTTCTTTTCCAAGTGCCTACTCTTGGGAGAGATGATGAATGTTTGCTGTGCTCCCTTTTCCATGTCCCCGTCCTGTTGATTGGGAGCCTGGAAGGGCTTTCTGAATGGGATCGGGAGATGTCATGCCTTCGGAGTGACTTAGAATCACCATTTTCTGCAGTGTTCTGACCATGAGGAGACTTTCTCCAACCACTTCCCTGGCAGGGAAGACTAAGGGACATATCCGGTAAGGATGGACTAGATACTGGAGTCTGTGACTGGCTTGTAGACGAAGGGGACAAGGACTCGAAAGATGCAGACTCCTCTAATTTCCTTTTTAGTGTTGGACTAGGAGCTTCTTTGATAAATGTTGACTGACGAACAAGTCCAGGCTTCTCGGAGCGGTCAGACTCACTCCCACTGGATTTGGTAGATGACATTCTAGACAACTCTGCCTTCTTTGAAGGACCTGAGGCTCCGCACTGGCTTAGACTTTTTGAGGCAGATTCACTTCTAGGAATTCCACTGGTACTTCTATGCAAGCCACTCTGCTTCGTTGGTGTTTGCTGGCCCAGTTGCCTCCCCGGAGAAGTGTAAGCCATGCGTCCGGATCCTGAAGATTTTGTTGAAGAAGCACTGGGGGAGGCAGTGCGAGGCAGCTGAGATAATTTGTTGGATGGGCTCAAACCATTCCTACCAGGTGAAACTGAGGCACGACCAGGGGACTGCATGGGCCTTGTTAGAGATTGCTGAACTGGTCTAGAAGGTGTGGAGTCTCTAGACCCAGATCGAGAGGAACCTTTACTTGACCCTCCTTGAGATGATGCTGGGTCCCTGGCAGGACTAGGTTCAGAACTTGTTGGGATTTTCATGGTTCTTGGAGAGTTTCCAGGACCAGGTGCTTGGGATGGTGGTTTTGACATTTGGCCACGTGGAGGGAGCTTTTTCGGTACCGGACTGGTGCTAGGAGAGCTGCTCCTCACACCAGGTACATGAATCATTGTCCTCCCTCTGGAGATCACAGGAGCTTGAGCTTGTCTGTGCTGAGAGGACATGCTTTCAAGACTGGGTCGGGGCTTTCCTGTGATTAGACTTTTATACACTTTCTTTCCTCCTTTCAGGCTCTTAGTTTCTTCCTCTTTCTTTTTGGACTCTAAAGTGCTTTTCTCACTAGGTTTTAGTATTCTTGGCCCTTTATTTGTAGCAGGCTTATTGTCCTCCTGATTTAAAGGAAGGTGGAAGGGTGATCCAATGGAAATGCCTGATTTGAGAGACAGAATAGAGTCTGAATCAGAGGAACCTTGTCTGGAGAGACTTGCTGCAGCCTGATGAAGACTGCTAACTATAGAATTGGCACCTTCTTGAATGGCTTTCCAATCAAATGATTCAGAGTCTGGTGATAAGGCTTGCTCTGAAATAGGGCTATGTGTGTCTGTGAGATCTAATATAAGATCTGGTTCCTCTGCTAAAATACCATCAGCCAACATGCTCTTTTCTTCCTTAACCCCTGGTTCCTCAGTCTTACTTCTTGGTGGCTGTTTCTTTTTCTTTGGCATTGCAGAACTGATGCATTCTTGGAGAAGGTCATCTTCAGAATCAATACTGAGAGAGCTAAGGGAACTATTTCTAGAGAAGCACACAGGGGTGTCCTCAACGTGAAAGGCCTTTGGTGCATAACCAGAGGCTTGTGGCCTGGGCACTTCCATCTGAGTTGCATCGTCTTTGTGTGAGCAATCTTTGTTGTTGTTTTCTTGGTCAATGTCACTTAATGAGCTAAGGGATGAGTTTCTTGAAAAACATACAGGCGTGTCTTCAATGGAAAACTTCTGCTTCTCATCACACACTGCAACTGTATTTTCTTTGGATGCTTGTGGAAAACCTCCTGGTTTTTGAATGGGTTTTGTTGGAGCTGTCTGAAATGCCGATACTCTGTTGGTGTTTACTGGCTGTTCTACACTGCACTTCAAAGGGGGAACTTTTCTTTGCTCTTTATCTTTTCGCAGCTCAGCTTTTTCTTTAGACAAGTCGAGATCATCATCCTCAAAGTCAAGCGAACTCAGTGAATCATTGCGAGAGAAGCAATAAGGTGTGCCCTCAATTGGTGTGTAATGATGCGGAGAATCAAAGGCAAACCCAGGACGCGTTCTCACCTCGGGATTAGCAGGCTTATCAGCAAACTCTCTTGTGACAATTTTGGGCTCTTGCTTTTCTGTTTCTTTGTTTTTATCTGGATATGATGCTGCTTCTGACAAGCTATTAGGAGCCTCTGGCCGTTTGAGCATCCTTGCTCTGTACTCACTGCTTTGTGGCATAGGTTTTACAGGAGAAGTTGGCTTTTTCTTTTCCAAGTCTTGCTGAACTAGGTTGCCAGTGGCGGTGGATGGATGCTGAGCCTGTTCAGGCATCTTCTGCACTCTAAATGGCTTGTGAATTTTGCCTTTGGGCATTGCCGAATTTATACACTCTGCAAGAATATCGTCCCCTTCGTTCTCAGCCAGGGCAGACTGAATGGGAGGTGATAAACCTGTATCTTTAGCCTCTGCACTTTTCCCCTCTGGCAGAGTGTCTCGTCTTTGACCAGATGTTTTTGCATGGGGAGCTGAACTTTCAATACCCGCCAGTTCATTCGGGGGTGAATCAATTGTGAGGTCACTGAGAGACGTTGCTGTGGAAAAGTTAATGGGTGTTCCCTCCACACAGTACACCCGGGGCATGTCCTCACAGTGTGTGAGGGCAACATGCTTCTGCTGCTGTCCTCGGTTTTGTGGTGGCAACAATTTATAAACCGGGAGCTGACTTGGCTTGCGAGCCACGGGTGGGGGTATTCTAGAGGTGCTTGAGGGTGATTGCTTTTTTGGTTTTCTTGATGATTTTGTTGGCATTGCTGAGTTAATACAAGCCTCTAGAATCTCTATGTCATCATCATCATCTGAGTCATCCAAGATGTCTTTTCTAGGTTCAGTTGTTGATGGTGGTTTCTCTTGAACCTTGGGTTCTTGAATGTCTTCTTTCTCAAGCTCTGTTTCATTGCATTGGTCATCCTCATGAACTGGGGGCATTATCTTCAGCTCAACATCTTTCTGAATAAAGGGCTCATCTAAACTTAGTGCACTAAGACTCGAAGCACAAGAGAAGCCATCTGGAGTGCTTTCTGTGGCAAAATGTAAAAGAGTATCATTATCTGGTAAAACCTGCACTTTCTGTACAGCAGCACTTACAACTGCATGTCTTGGAGCCAAATCACGTTTTTCAGAATGGGGTGGCACAGTAACTTTTTGTTTCACTGACGTGGTTCGTGGTGGTGGAGGTGGTGGTGTCTTGCTGCGACTTGGCGGCATTGTTTGTCCTGGGCTATCAGGCAGATCACTCGGACTGATAATCCCACTTACCATCCCACTGCATGGCTCACTCTGCACAGAACTTGCAATGGAATGACTCTCAAAACTGTCAAGGGAGCTGACAGACGTGCATCTGCTGAACATGAGCGGAGTCTCTTGTACATAATGTTCAGGGGGACTTTTGGGTGTCTGGGCACCACTTTTGGATGGTGACTTGGCACCTGATGAAAATTCCACTGTTTTGTGATGCCTGGAAGCATCTCCATGTCCCAAGTGATGTCGTGGAGGCTTGATGCGAACATAATGGCCTGATGATTGGCTCTCAGATGTGCGTTGGTCAGATGCAATGTTATTAGTGGATTCTTTTTCTGATATAGGTAGAGTTGGGTAGTTATTGGCCGAGTTGACATTACGCTTGCAGCTCTCCATTTCATCTTCCTCGGAGGACAATGATGATAAAGAGCTACCACGTGAGAAACAAATGGGCGTGTCCTCCACACAATACGTCTGTAATGTTTCTTGATTTATCGTGGGAGCCTTGCATGCTGGGTTCTTCTGAACTGCTCTCGTTGGTCCTGCTCTGCTTTGAGCAGACGAAGGTTGGAGCTGCTTTTGCCTACCCTGGTTCTTTAAAGAAGCCACAGAGGAGGAACTAGCTTGGCTTAAATGGTCTTTGACAGAACCTTGGGTAGAAGATGGCTTTGAATGTCTAAACATGTCCTTCTTGGAGGAAGCATCAGAGTACTTCAAACTGTAATCAATAGGCTGTTCTACATGATGATCCTCATTGTATTTCATGCTGTAATTTGGAGTTTGCTCATCAAGCTGCTCTTCTTCTGAATAACGCTCACTGTAGTTTGTTGGTTTGTCGTCGGCATAATCATCAACAGTGCAGATAGTCTGAGAGACCTTTTTGTTAAGTCCATGACTTGACCCACTGTTAATTTGTTCATTTGAGCCCCTTGACCTAAATCCAGGCAGGTCTTGTTGAACAAACCTGGGCTGGTACTTTTTTAGTTTATCTTCTCCTTCACTGCTGGCTTCAGTGTACATGGGGTATCCTGGGCTTTGCGATCTCTGTGGTTTCTGATCTGGCCGTTTCATTTCATCATCAAGGAGCTTCGGCCTTACCCACCTTTCATTCTGGCTTGGGCTTTGTCGACCAGAGTTGAGCTGTTCATCAGAATACTTCAAGCTGTAGTTAATAGGTGTATCCAGATCTCCATTGTCATCTTCCATGTGATTCGCATTGTGTATTTTATGGGCAAGATCTGCAGGATATTTTCTGTAGACACAGCATTTGCCTTCATCATCTTCTGAATAGGAATCCACTGAGGGCTTCATTTGACCTCTCTTTCCATAGCCATCAGTGCTGTTGACACTATTCAGACTGTCATTAGAAGCTCTGTACTCCAGTTTGGGCATTGGGCATGGTCTGCCCGAAGGGTCAGTTTTGCTGTAGCTGTACATATTTTGGTGACCATGAACAGCAGTTTGGCGTCGGATCATGTCGTCTTGCACAACGTGAGGGTCTGGTGTGGATCCTGCGGTTCTATCATCCATACTTAAGTGCATGCTCTGCACTTCCTCCATAACAACCGCAATTTGAGCTGCAGTCGTGGGAATCTGCACCATTCGCTTGGCAGCCTCCGCATCGGAATGGAAACCCCTTCGCTCTCGATCTAGACTTCTGTCCCTCTCAGCTCGGACGCTTTCTCCATTTCCTCTGTTGTCTCGAGATGATGGGCTTGAGAGCACTGGAGTGTTCATATAAGGTGATCGAACTCCAACTCCATTGGGGTTATAGCCATCTGATCGACAGACACCATCATAATCGCCGTAGACGTTATGCTTATGTCTTGGCTTGGGCCGATGGGAGGCTTTCGGGCTCAGGTTGTCAATGTTATCGAAGGTTTCAGAGAGGTGCTGTGCATCTAGTTCTTCAATTAGTGCTTTCTGTTTTCTTACATGCAGAGACGGTAGACTGGATCCAGGAGACATGATGTTGGCATCCTTATACTTGGCAGGCCGATTCGCCATGAGGTTTCTCAAAGCAGCGGCACTTCCCATAGCTATCATCTTGTGCTTGGAGTGAATGAGGTTCTTCAGCATGCTGACTGCACCCATATCCCATAATGCCTCTTGATCTTTTGAGTTCCGAGCAGACAGGTTCCACAGCGTCCCACAGGCATTGCTCACTATCGTCAGACTGTGTGATTTAAGGTGCTGAAGAAGAGTCTGAAGACAGCTGTTTTCCCTTAATATTTGCCTGAAATAAACAAAAAGAGGAAAAGGTTTGCTGCCATGTGGACATATTAAAAAGTTGTGAGTGTATGCAGCTTTTATAAAGCATATTCTACCTGTGCTCCTCATTTGTGGCAATTAGGCTTGACACGTTTCTCAAGATGCCACCACCACTTTCTATTATGGCAAGGGTGTTGGTTTGGCTTCTGTATGTTAGAGTGCTCACTAAAAATGCCAAAGCTCCAGGAACAGTACAGATATCAGCTTTGTTTTCAGTGCAATGTGCTGATAAATTCCAAAGGGCACTCAAGACACTTTTTAATGTGGATTCCTGTAAGATAAGAAGACCAGTTCCTTAATGACTGAACGGTTCGTTTGCATTCATACAGAAATTATTAAAGAGTTTCAGAGACTCCTCACCTTCTGAACTTCTAAGGCACACTCCATCAGGGCTCTAACACTGCCAACTTCTCGCAAGATCTTCTTACTGTTCACATCAGCTCGCCATGAGAGGTTCCTCAAAACACTGGCAATAACCTAAAGCAGTATAGAGCTTCTTAGTACAATAACTTAAGATTAATGTCTTTCCTTTTGGTGCCGTGCATGACTATGCATATACTATGTTTTGTTTTTTAAATTATTAAAATATTCAAATTATGACATGAATTTCCAAACAATTATACCTGCTGCAGGTCCTCACTCTCTGACTTTAGTTGAGCTACCATGGCCCTCATGCAACCTTTCATTGAGCAAAGTGTAGCCTGCGGGCAAAACCAGAAAGTAATTAAATGCAATAATAAACACTAAGTGGAAATGATGAGAGACAATGATAAGAGAAATAACACACCTTGTTGGCTACATCTCCAAAGGTTAGATTAGTTAAAGCCATTCCCGCATATCGTCTTAGTGTAACACTGTAGTGATCATTGGTAAGACCGTAAATCTCACAGTCTACCTGCAGCAGCTCCCCAATCGCCTGAAGACCACCTGCATAAACAATGCATTGAAATATTCAGCCAATGAGATTTACATTTGAGGTTATTCAATGTCTAACAAGAACAAACAGAAGGACAAGTTTAATTTATAATTTTGGAAAACCTACCAAGCTCATTCATCGCATGCCTGTGCTCTTCATCAAAGGAAAGTTTCATGAGAACACAAACCGCTGGGCAAATCTGATGCTCGACTGGTGAAGGCACTGCAGTGAAGGCATAAGTATGTTAATGAGGTTGTACAGCTCCACATATATTGATTATGCGTCAACCCACTTAGAAGAGTTATTAAGTCATCCATTAAGCTCCTTCCCATCAGAGCATTTCAAATGAATCACATTTATAAATTAATAAAAAGTTTGTAGTATATGGGATAGAATAAAAAAGCAATGCATTGCATTTACTACAGCAATATATTAGGGACATATAGGCCAGTATATTACTGTGGTTGACTTTTAAATGGCTAATGCAGATGCATCAGATTCACTGCCTAATTTATGTTGATATATACATAACAGGGTTATGTACTAAAAATGACTATAGACTAAAACTGAAATATTATTTTTAAATATCATGTTGTTAACTGAAATAAAGCTGAAATAGAATAAAACCAATATTATATGCAAAACATCAACTTAAAAATGTTAAACTAAAAAATGCAACTAACTGAAATAAGTTTAAGTACTAAAATTACTAAAATCAAAATCAAATTATTATAAATATATATATATATATATAAATAAATATAAATAATAAATAAATAAATATTAACTAGTAAAAAAATAAGTAATAAAGTGACAAAAGCACATAAAATTAATAAAACTAAAACTGCAAATATACTAATAAAACCTAATTCACAATATTAAAAATAAATTAAAACTAAAAAGAAATATTAAAATTTGCCAAAGATGACAAAAGCACATAAAATCAAAAATAAAATGAAAACTATATAAAATAGTTAAAATATATAATATTTAAAATATAAAAAGATAATTCAAAATATTAATAAATACTATATGTACTTTAATGACAGCTAAATGTGCACAAAAATTGCTGAAATTAAAAGAACACATATTTTACTATATATTTACACAAAATTAAGTAAAAAAACTAAATACAAAAAATTGTCCATTTAAAATACTGTCAGTGAGTTTTGAAACCAGCACAAGGATGAGAAAACACTTCTATTAATCCACTCAGTAACTACAACTAAAAATAATGGTACCGCAAGGATACCATGTCCCATCCCTCTGTGCTATTCCTGACACCTAACATACATCAGCGCGAGATATATTGGGTCTCACTTGGGTTCTTGTCCTGGTCCACGCCGCGCTCATGGCTTTCCTGCCACTCCCAGCAGGTCTCGCAGTAAGCCCTGATCTGCTCCAGCAGGTGGAGCACCCGGATCTCCCGCCGGCCGCGCTTGTCATCGGGCTGCGAGTGGATAATGTTATGCAGGGCGGCGCTGGCCCTCGCCCGGGCCTCTTTGCTGCCGCGGGAATTTCCAAGCAACACGGAGTCCTTGTCGTTGCCGTGGAGGAGCTGGATGAGCAGCGGCAGGCAGCCGGATTGACGCATGGCGATGCAGCTGTCCTGAGAGCTCGACATGGCCAGGAGGGTGCGAGACATGTCGTCTTTATCATGGGTGCCCAGCATGGACAGCAGCGAGTACACCATTTCCACCTAAGCATATGCAGACTTGATTAAAGTGATGCATGCTGCTTGATGCATGATGCTTTCAATCGTCACAGCAAGTCATTTTAGCATTGAGAATCTAGTACTAGTTAACCTTAGTGCCCAAATGGCTGGTCAGTCGGCGTGGAACGGAGTAACTTCCAGTACTGCTCATCTCACTGGCGGCGTCATGATCCACCCGAGAACTTGAGCCCTGACACACAAAAACATACAAGGCAGATTCCAACAAAAATTCAATAGGTAACTATGTGAAAATTTATATTTATATATAATGATCATTTAAAATACATTTATATTATTTATAAATGTATACATTTATATTGAAATGTAAAAAATTTTGCATAGAATATTGTATATTCAGCACAGTGTTTTACTGAATTTGTATTATAATTATTTATACAAATAAAACAATTTAAAAACTAATCTTAAAAACTAAAATTGCATAAAATACACTTTGCAAACACAAAAATGGGGGCAAGTCTCTTTGCTTAGTGAGCAATGTATGGCTCATGTGTCAGACTCGATCCCTGCACCTAATCCAGCGACATACCGCTCGCACCATCTGTCCGAAAAATACCATGCGGCATTAATACGAGTGAAACAGTATGGAGTACAAAAAACCCTCCTGTTTCTGCTTAGAATTTCAAAGTCTAACTAGGGCTCTATGATGAACAATAAAACCATTAGCATCTGCATTCAAATCATTATTATTCAAAGCACACCAAAGCTCTTGGCACAGACTGAAAGGCCTTTTAAAAAAGGGCCCGGATCCTTGGCACCCACTGGCAGAAAAAAAGGGCTACCGGAGGACACTTCTGTTCATGAGACCATCAACAAAATGAGTCTAATTTAGTAGGAGACGATTGCAAATAGATACAGTACTCACCTGTGAGCAGGCCGCATTACCAGCGCCAGCATCTCCTGCAGCGTGAGCTCCTTCGGTCTGCGTCACAGGGTCATGCTTGACCTGAAGATTCAATGAGGAGGAATATGAGACACAGCATGTTAAACTGAGCAAATCACACCTGCAATGCTCTGTAAGCCACAGACAGAAATTCTCTCTGGCTATAGGGGACGGATAACCTGTGTAATCAGCTCTGTGAAGTGCGGATAATTCAGCGTGTAGAGATACTGAGCGAGGCTGAGTCTTCAGATACAGGACAGCAGCTGCAATCAGGCTCTTCCTGACCTACATTGCTTTCTCTTTCAGCCGGCGGGATTACGGCAACAGAAGGGGAGGAAACGCAAAAGTGTCCGATAGGATTTATATCAACTCTGAGTATGTCAGTGAACATGCATACAAAAAAACTATTACTATATAAAATACCTAGACTTCCTGTAGCACAGCAGAGTATGCTTGATGCATGATGCTTTCAATCGTCACAGCAAGTCATTTTAGCATTGAGAATCTAGTACTAGTTAACCTTAGTGCCCAAATGGCTGGTCAGTCGGCGTGGAACGGAGTAACTTCCAGTACTGCTCATCTCACTGGCGGCGTCATGATCCACCCGAGAACTTGAGCCCTGACACACAAAAACATACAAGGCAGATTCCAACAAAAATTCAATAGGTAACTATGTGAAAATTTATATTTATATATAATGATCATTTAAAATACATTTATATTAAAATTTACTAATTTTATTCACATTTACAAACAATAAACATGCAGGTCTTCGGCAAACCTAATCAAACATCTTTTAAAATTAAAACGGTAAAATCTATTTATTTTTCTGTTGTATATGATACACCCTACAAAAAGTCAATAGGTAAATATGTGAAAATGTATATTTAAATTTATATTTAAATATAAATATAATTCAAGTACATTATTATTTAAATTTACAAATTTTATTTACAAACAATAAACATGCAGGTCTTCAACAAACCTAATCAAATACCTTTTAAAGTCATAATAGTAAAATCTTTTTATTTACATTTACAATGTATATATATTAATCACCCCCAAAAATGACAAACATATCTTCAGCATATCCATCATGCAGTCTTTTGAATGCAGATATTATGTATAGGAAATATTTGAATATTTATATTTAATATAATATAATACATTTATATTCAAATGTATAAATTGCATTTACATTTATCAGTTTAAAAATAAATGTATAAATTCAAATAAAATTAATACATTTAAATAAAATATACTTAAATTTAAGTCTATTATTATTATATTTTAAATTTATATATATATATATATATATATATGTCCGAAAAATACCATGCGGCATTAATACGAGTGAAACAGTATGGAGTACAAAAAACCCTCCTGTTTCTGCTTAGAATTTCAAAGTCTAACTAGGGCTCTATGATGAACAATAAAACCATTAGCATCTGCATTCAAATCATTATTATTCAAAGCACACCAAAGCTCTTGGCACAGACTGAAAGGCCTTTTAAAAAAGGGCCCGGATCCTTGGCACCCACTGGCAGAAAAAAAGGGCTACCGGAGGACACTTCTGTTCATGAGACCATCAACAAAATGAGTCTAATTTAGTAGGAGACGATTGCAAATAGATACAGTACTCACCTGTGAGCAGGCCGCATTACCAGCGCCAGCATCTCCTGCAGCGTGAGCTCCTTCGGTCTGCGTCACAGGGTCATGCTTGACCTGAAGATTCAATGAGGAGGAATATGAGACACAGCATGTTAAACTGAGCAAATCACACCTGCAATGCTCTGTAAGCCACAGACAGAAATTCTCTCTGGCTATAGGGGACGGATAACCTGTGTAATCAGCTCTGTGAAGTGCGGATAATTCAGCGTGTAGAGATACTGAGCGAGGCTGAGTCTTCAGATACAGGACAGCAGCTGCAATCAGGCTCTTCCTGACCTACATTGCTTTCTCTTTCAGCCGGCGGGATTACGGCAACAGAAGGGGAGGAAACGCAAAAGTGTCCGATAGGATTTATATCAACTCTGAGTATGTCAGTGAACATGCATACAAAAAAACTATTACTATATAAAATACCTAGACTTCCTGTAGCACAGCAGAGTATTGCACTAGCAATGGCCAAGCTTTTTTTTTATGTTATTTATTTTTTGCATTTTATTTTTATTTTTTATTTTTTTACAGTTATAAATGTATAATTTTAATGTCATATAAAATATTTCAATTCTTTTGCTCAGAATATTGTATGTTAAGGTAAGGGAAATCTCTGTTTAATTGTATCACTGAATATGTATCTTTTAATCATAAATAATTACAGATAAAAAAAAATATTATTTCGTTTATTTATGTGGTTACAAGTAAATTGTGCTTTCTTATTGTTAATATCGCAATTTTTGTGCTTAAAGCCAGTAAACTATACTAATAATATAAGTACTAAATAGGTACTATTTTATTATTTATGAATTTTGAATTTAACTTTTTATATTTTCAGTGTTTTAAACTTTAGTTTAAGTTTCTTTAATTTTGTTGTGCTTCTGCCATTCATATTCATATATATATATATATATATATATATATACACACACACATACACACAAACAGTATATATGTATATATATATATATTTTATTTTTATTTTTTTGGATTAGTTAGGACTTCAACTTACAAAAAAGTTCAATAAATAAAATGTATATCTTGAATGCAATGTATAACGCTTTGGATAAAAGTGTCTGCCAAATGCACACATGTAAATGTAAATGCAATACATAAATGCAAGCATAGCTAGAAAAGCTCTGTGCATCCTCAAGCTATGTCACACGCTCAGCCACACAGAACACGATCCATTAGTACAGCATGCTCATTCAATTAAACTTTTAAGGCTTCGGTGTTTATGCACAGATGCATTTTCTGTGCACCATTTCCGTTCGCTTCTTTATAAACTCTAAAAACAGGACATTACAGACGGGAAGAAACGCAGCAAACACTGATGCGGAGATGGAAATTACAGCCTTTATAAAGCAAAGGAATTAAACGCACAAAAAGGAACAAACGTTTGCACAATCTGACCACAAATTTCCATAGTGACAAGATATTATTAAAGAAGACTTCACAAAATGACTTTCACTTGTTCATGTGGACACAAATAGAGGTCATAACACTGAGCTTTTGGGGAACCAACAAATTAAAGGAATAGTTAAAACCAAAAATTAATATTTGCTGGAAATGTGCTCATTCTCAGGCCATCCAAGATGTAGATAAGTTTGTTTCTTCATCAGATTTGGAGAAATGTAGCATTGCATCAGTGTCTCAGCAATGGATGCTCTGCAGTGAATGGGTGCCGTCAGAATGAGAGTCCAAACAGCTGATAAAAACATCACAATAATCCACAAGTAATCCACACCACTCCAGTCCATCAGTTAACATCTGGAGAAGACAAAAGCTGAAACTAATCCATCAAGATGTTTTAATTCAAACTGTCACTTCTGGCCAAAATGCAAATTCATAATCCACAATAACGCTTCCTCTAGTTAAAAAAGTGGTCTGGTCTGAATCAGGAGAGAAATCTGCACAGATCAAGCACAGTTTACAAGCCAAAACAGCTCTAAAAAAAATATGTGGCTGGATTTTGATGTGAGAGACAACAGGAGATGGACTTTTTCACTGGAGGAAGCGTTATTATGGATTATGAAGTTGTATTTTAGCAGGAAGTAACTGTTTGAAGTTAAACATCTTATTGATGGATTTGTTGCTTACAAACATGCAGCTTTTGTCTTCTCCAGATGTTAACTGATGGACTGGAGTGGTGTGGATTACTTGTGATGTTTTTATCAGCTGTTTGGACTCTCATTCTGACGGCACCCATTCACTGCAGAGCATCCATTGCTGAGACACTGATGCAATGCTACATTTCTCCAAATCTGATGAAGAAACAAACTCATCTGCATCTTTGATTGCCTGAGGGTGAGCACATTTTCAGCAAACCCTAATTTTTGGGTGAACTATTCCTTCAATTTATAAAAATTAGTACTAATTGCTTCTAATCTTGAGTCTAAAGTTCAATCCCTCCCTCTAAACACGACTTTATTATAGACAGCAGAATAATGCAGTACCTCCGCGTCGGCTGACTGGGCCTGTAAACGTGTCCGAATCCTCAGCATGTCTTTTTCTATCTGCTGTATCCGAGCCACGCGGCCCTGAGGACAAATGATGGAAACCTCATTACTAAAGTCGTGGTTTCACACTCTGAATTTAGAAGTTCCAGTTTCAAGTCTCTCAGTTTCAGCATCTCAGCCCACCTGCGCTCGTTTCTCCATGTCCTGACACGTGCCCAGCTGCTCCTCCATGGCGGCTCTGATCTGCCGCGCTTCGTATTCCAGCTGCCTGCGCGTCATATCGGTCTGCAGAGAAAACTAGAGCAGCAGAAGAAGAAGCGTGAAGCTACAGAGATCATATGAGGTCAGTAATGATGTGCACTGAGCACCACATGTATATACTGTAAATACTTACATTCTCAGTCAGCGGCAGACTGTCAATCCTTTTGGTGAGGTTTTGTAACTGAGCATAATACCAGTCTTTTTCCTTTTCCTCCTTCTCAAGTTCTGCCATCAACAAAGACCTAATAAAAGCAAAAATAATTCCGTTAGATTTGAATTTTAGACTCTCTAAATTTGTTATAGATCAAAATTTAAACAGCAGTATATGTTCCAAAAACATTTTCTCCATAGAAAAAGTTCTTTTTATCGATAAATGTAGAAATATGATTTTTAAAAATGTTTTTGAAAGAAGCCTCTTTTGCTCACCAAGGCTGCATTTAATTTGATAAAAAATATGGTAAAAACTGTAATATTGTGAAATATTATTGCCATTTAGAATAGCTGTTTTCTATGTGAATATCTGTTAAACTGTAATTTATTGCTGTAATGCAAAGCTGAATTTTCAGCATCATTACTCCAGTCTTCAGTGTCACATGATCTTCAGAAATCATTCTAATATGCTGATTTGCTGCTCGAGAAACATTTCTGATTATTAGCAATGTTGAAAACAGTTGTGCTGCTTCATATTTTTGTGGGAAACTGTGATACATTTTATTTTTCAGGATTCTTTAATGAATAGAAAGTTCAAAAGAGCAGCATTCATTTGAAATAGAAATCATTTGTGACATTATAAATGTCTTCACGGTCACTTTTGATCAATTTAATGCATCCTTGCTCAATAAAAACCCAAATGGTATAGTGTATATATCAGCATATTTTGCACTGAAGTTGCAAATTAACTTCTGATAATCAAACACTTGTAATCGCTTGTAATCAAACGAATGTCAAGTCACCTTTATTTATATAGCGCTTTTAACAATACAGATTGTGTCAAAGCAACTGTACAGCATTAATTAGGAAAATATTGTGTCAATAATGCAAAATGATAATAGTAAACACTCAATTTTCAGTTAAAATGAAAAGAAAAAGAATGTACCATCAGTCACAAATTTTACCACGTAAATCCCATAGTAGCAAAACCCTCTAGGAGCTTTAGAAGAAACCTTTAGTTAACCTGCTTAAAGAGATCTAATCAGCCATATGACCTTCCCATCTGATGCTCAGAATGATCCCTTCACGCTCACCGTTCCTTCTCCAGCTCCTCCAGGAACCCAGCGCTGTCTCGACCCCCGCCGGTCACCCCTCTCCTGGGGAAGGAGCTCATGGGGCTGGGGCTGGGGCTGCTGTCGGCTGAGTGGGTCGAACCGGAGCCCTGCAGAGACGCCTTGGACCTCAACTTCACGCCAGAGAAACTGCTGGGGTCAAGACTCATTTCTGCAGGACAGAACGGTAGATGTCGGGTATCAGTGAACGGCCACATGTAACATATTCCAGAAAATAAGTTAAATTGCACAGCAAAATTGTGTTGCATTGGTGTACATGACACATAGTATAATTTAGAAATAAACGCAAAATACATAAAACATTTTCAAACATTCTAAACATGCATTTCAGTTACTCTCACTCTACGACAAATTCTTTTTGTATCAGAACTAAATATTTTTTGAACTCAACTAAAATGTTATAAAATTTCAAAAGATGCAATGTAATAAAAAATACAACATAATAGAAAGTAAAATTATATAAAAAATATTAGTGCTGTCAAACGTTTCATCACAATTAATTGCATCCAAAATAAGTTTTTGTTTACATAATATATGTGCGTGTACTGTGTATATTTATTTGTATACATAAATACAAACATATGCTTGTATATATTTAAGAAAAATATATGTTGATACATTAAATATATTTATATATAATATAAAAAATAAATATATAAATGTATATACATGTAAATATTTTCAAAATATATATTGTATATGTGTGTATTTATATATACATAATAAATAAACACAGTATACACACATATATTATGTAAACAAAAACTTTTATTTTGGATGTGATTTATCGCGATTGTTTGACAGCACTAAAAAATATAAAAATAAAACAATAGTACAAAAATTTTATTATATATGCATTATATAAGTAAAAAATATATAATAATAAAAACACACTATACAATATAAAATAAAATAATTAAATATACATTTAAAAATGAAAACGAATGGTATTCAGAACAGGAATGAAAAATAAGTATAAAAAAAAATTATAGTGGCATTGATTATAAAGAATTATAAAGTTTATTATAAACGCCAACTCTAGGCTCGTGTGTTTAAAGCAAAACTGAAACAACTGGCATGTGTGAAATACACTATACAAATAGACTTGGGCTCACGTATTTCTCTCATTCGACACAAATCTGCAGGTTTTGCATGCCTGACGTCAACTGCATTACATAAGTTGCTTTGCAATATAAGTCGCAGCCCATTTTGATAAAAAGCTTGACTTATATTCTGGAAAATACAGTACATTAAAGAGTTTTTACATCATATTCAGCTTAGTGTGCTGCCTTGCTGTCTTCTGACTACAGAGACCTTCTCAGGCAGAATCCGAAATGAAATGAATCGCCACAAGTGACCGATCTGGAACGCATATGTAGGCAGCAACCACACAAATAGCACTTGATTCTGATAGGGTTTGACATTACCTTGTTGCTAAGCTAACGACAAGCATATGCCATGCATAAAAATACACAGCACACACAAACACTGGGTGAAAATTGGACCAAAGCAAGTTATTATTTGAAACGGTTTGCTTTTGGAACACACCTATGATGTCTTAGACAAAACCAGTGTTTTTACATGCATTGGTCATGCATTTTTGATCTGTCTGTTGACAGCATTTTCTTGATTCATGTGAAAAAATATATATATTCCAAAATCCCCATGTAAAACCTTTGTAAAAAAACCTCTGTAAAAAACTCTAATATGTCAACAAAATCAAACAAGAATTTTAAACTGGCGTTATCCAATGCTCAGATTTCTGATCTGGAAATTTACACAAATTAGTGCATATTTAATTAGATAATACATAATTTGGATATTTTTACATTTCAGAAAACCTGTAATACCTGTAAAATTTGAAAAAAAAATATGTAAAAATAAGACTAAATATAATATAAAAATACGTAATTAAAATATGTAATAAACAATTTAATATGTTATACACACACACACACACACACACAACAAAATAATACATATAATTATACAAATAAAAACATGCATTGGTCATGCATTTTTGATCTGTCTGTTGACAGCATTTTCTTGATTCATGTGAAAAAATATATATATTCCAAAATCCCCATGTAAAACCTTTGTAAAAAAACCTCTGTAAAAAATGTCAACAAAATCAAACAAGAATTTTAAACTGGCGTTATCCAATGCTCAGATTTCTGATCTGGAAATTTACACAAATTAGTGCATATTTAATTAGATAATACATAATTTGGATATTTTTACATTTCAGAAAACCTGTAATACCTGTAAAATTTGAAAATAAAATATTTAAAAATAAAACTAAATATGTAATTAAAATATGTAATAAACAATTTAATATGTTATACACACACACACACACACACACAACAAAATAATACATATAATTATACAAATAAAAAGTAAAATGAACAATACAATACAAAATATCGTAATTTTGAAATAGAAAAAATACATAAAATAAAATAAAATATATAATAAAATAAACTATATAATATACTATAAAATAATAAAATACATATTTTTTATTTGAAACATGAAATTAAAATTATAACAAAACTTAATATTTATGATCCCTTGGTAGTAACTAGATGTTTGACTTGGCAAATACCAAATCAATCAATATTATAAAATATATTAAGTTAGTTGAATTTTTTAAAGGTTTAGTCTACTAATATTACAAATGTGATTTGCTAAAATCCTAAAATAACATTTATGAGAATAGATTACAGCTAAAACAATTGTCTTAATGTAGTTAAAATCAACTGGGGAGAGGACAGTGATTAGTTGAAATGTTTACCCTATTCACTTAAAATGCAATCTAGGTAGGCCGCTTACTAAGTTGTGTAATAGATCAAGATTATAATGTTAAAATGTGCATTGCTCACATGAATACTGAATAAGTCATCTGTCCTCACCTTTAATTCTTTCCAAAAAATCAATCTGGCCTTGCGAATCTATGGAGTCCTCTTCAATACTTCCTTGTAGCTGCTTCAAAACCTCCTGAAAGAGAAACAGACATGGTTCTTTCCTCGCTCAAACACTGAAAATACACTATTCTGTGTGTGTGGCAGAGCTTCAGAAGCCATCGTTAGATAATATAACATGATGCACGGAAGGAACCGGAAAAAAAGCATGAGAGATTTCCAGCTCACACCACATGTAAGAAGACTTCTTCAGCCTGTGGGTAAAACCGAGCTGATAAAGAGAAGAAAACTTCCATCAAAGAGCTTTGAAGTGCTTTGAAGACGCGCGTGTCAGAGACATAAACAGCTTTGAAGCTCTAAAGATGCACCTGCTGCTTCTTTAGTGCCGTGTTGGTGCGTGATCCGGCCGTGATAACGCCTTGATTTCTCTCTGATTTCAGCTGAAGGGGTTTTTCAGAAATCAGCACTCGCTGCTCACCCAAACTTCAGGGGCTCACATCATAAAACACAGTATTACGCTGCACTACAGAGCAGATTAAATGACTCTGAATTACCAGAATCTTATATAACTAGATTTTTGCTTTTTCATTCGCGTCTGGAGCACGAACACTGCATTAACTAACACCAGGTATTGACTTTAATACTTCAAGGGATAGTTCACCCAAAAATTAACATTTGCTGTTAATTTACTCACTCTCAGGCCATCCGATTTTTTTCTTCAGTGGAACAGTAAAGAAGATTTTGAGTTGAAATCGTGGTCCTTGGTGATTCGTAGAATGTAAGTCAATGGCTACCGGAATTCTGAGAGTCATAAAAAAGCATATACAGGCAACACAAAATTAATACCCATGGCTCCTGATGATATATTGAGGTTTTATGAAGCGAAACGATCAGTCTGTGCAAGAAACTGAACATTATTTACAACATCATTACCTGTAATCCAGAGCCTTAGGAAAACTCGGAGATACGATTCTTTTTCTGTGAACTGATTCTTTCGGAAAGTTCATTTCAATGAACTGGTTCAAATAAACAATTCACAAGTTCGTTTACATAATCACTCGATGATGTAATGTATACGCAATTATATTATCAAAGCATCCAATAATGGTGTCAAACATGGATGTTTTACATCTCTAAAGCATATAAAGTGAATAAACTCGTCTTTATCATTTCACCTTTACATAAACCATTGCAAATCATAAAAAAAACTGTCATTTCTCCCCTTCATTCAAGCTCTCAGTTCACTCATGATCATAACAGCGGCTCATCGGTCTTCGGTCCGTGTCAAACTGTTTCAGTGACTGCTGGAGGAACTGGACTGGTTCGTCTAGTTCACTAAAAAGAACCGGTTCAAAAGAAAGATTCGTTTGTGAACCGGACATCACTTCAGACCGTTTGCCTGAGACTCTGGATTACAGATAATTTCAGTTTCAGTTTCTTGCACAGACTGATTGTTTCGCTTCATAAGACCTCAATATATTTTCAGGAGCCACGGGGATTAATTTTGTGTTGTCTGTATATGCTTTTTTGACTCTCAAAGTGTCGGTAGCCATTGACTTGCATTTTATGAATCATCAAAGACCACCGTTTCAGCTAAAAACCGTCTTTATTGTTCTACTGAAGACAAAAGTCACATACATCTTGGATGGCCTGAAGGGTGAGTAAACAGCTAATTTTTATTATCACTTTAATGTTAGAGGTTTAATCAAATTGCATAGATGATCGTCCACTAGAAATGTTTGGTTAACAGCACTTTAAGTCATCCTCAAGCATATATACCAGCACAATAACAGTAAAGCCCAGGAAAAACATATCTGCAGAACTCACCGCTGAGGTTTTGCTCAATGTCCCTTTAAGGTTTCATAACCCAAACCCTCGATGACGCCAGTATGGTCCCAAAACCATATCAAATACCAGACATTCGCAGCGCTCATTTCATCACTGCGAGTTCTCCAGTGTGTTTGGAAGCCAAAAAAGCCCAAACAATGTGACTGCCTTTCAGGAAGCGGCTACCTCCCCCCTCATCCCATCCCGGAGACCCAAAGCCTCATGGAGAACACAGATGCTTCCCCATTCATTTCACAGGACCACCCTTCCCAAACGGCCTGGAGGTGTCCAGAAGGGCAAGGTCAGGCATGAGCTCGCCGTTTATCTTCCCTTATCCAGCAGAAAAAACAACATGGGGTTATTCGGTCTCAGAAGAGTCATCGGGTGTTTTCTCCCGAGGGAGCGTGACGTCACACTGAGACGTCTCAGGAAACAACAGCTTCATTATAGGGGAGGGGTCATATGATTACAGCCTCCTTTACTACACTGTGAGTCAGAGAGATGTGAATCAAACGATGGCATGACAATGTCATTATTCTCAAGACTACGTGAAATTGAATGACCTCTGTTTATGTTCTTAAGAGATGTGTCTGGTCTTATTGTGCTAGATTCTTTTCACAATGCGATCTTGATAAAAATATAATACAATTTAAAAAATTTTAATACAATAAAAAAATTGTATACAACATAAGATAACAAAATTAAATATAATTATATGAATAAAAAATGTAGAAATATTAATGGGAAAATTAATAAAAATTAAATAAAGCATAACATAATATATAAAACGTAATATAATTATAAACATTTGAAAATAAATAAATAAACAATGCTAAATATTATAATTATACAAAATTAAAAGTAAATGGAATGTATAAAAAATAATATATAATATAATACAATAAATAAAAAAAAAAAGATGTAAAACAAAATACAATATTAAACAAAATAAAAATTAAATTGAATAATAAATTAAAAACATAAAAATGTATAATACATTAATAAATGAAATAAATATTCAGAATCAGAATCTTTATTGTCATTATACAAAAAGTACAATGGAATTATGTGCAATCCTATTTCAGTGCAAAAAAACAATTATAATACATTTAAAATAAAAATATTAAAATAAAAAAATTAAACAATAAAAATTTGCATATAAATTAAAATATATAATTAATATAAAATATAATTATACGAAATAAAGGATAAAACAAAAATATAAAATGAAAAAAATAAACAATATAATATAATAAAATAATTATACATTTAAAAATAAAAAACCTAACAAACTATTCACTTGGTTCAAAACACTGACTATGAATAACAGTAACAGTACTGTTTGACTTAGCAAACACCACCAATCAATATTATAAAATATATTATGCAAGTTAACTGCGTTGGGAATTCTGATCCATGTTTTAAAAGGTCTAGTCTTCTAATATAACAAAAGTGATTAACTGAAATCCCAAAATAACCTTTACGAGAGTAGATTACAGCTATAATAACATTTTCAACAGCCAAATCCTCATCCGGATGGACTTCAATCTCCTAATGCACCGCTGAGGCTATAATGGAAGTCCTAGTTTTGCTCTTAGAGTCAGTGTCCGAAGGAATCGGGTTACCGTGATGCAGATGCCCTTGGTACAATATTAGAGTCATCCACCCACTCATGTGTGGAGCTGCAAGCACACAACACTTTTATAAATGTCATCCTATCCTCCCAGTAATGGAAATCAACTAAAATAAATAAATAAATGAAGGTAAATTATAATATAAATAAAATAAAACTAAAAATAATAAATATAAAAATAAATATTATAATATAAAAATAAAAATTAGTCAGTGTCCGAAGGAATCGGGTTACCGTGATGCAGATGCCCTTGGTACAATATTAGAGTCATCCACCCACTCATGTGTGGAGCTGCAAGCACACAACACTTTTATAAATGTCATCCTATCCTCCCAGTAATGGAAATCAATGCTCCTAGGCAGCCTTCTGCAGGGAGCCCGAAATACCCGCATATCTGATTCCTATCTAGTCTGCGTTTATCTGACCTGGAGTCAGACGAGACCCGTGGGTTATTGTTCGAGTGTGAGCGAGGGGACGGATGGCAGGCAGCTTTGCTTTCGCAGCGATAAAGGCACAACGTCCTTGAAACGTGGAAAGAAAACATCATGTGACAC
The DNA here is from genome assembly GCF_001515625.1 of Sinocyclocheilus rhinocerous. NCBI lineage: Eukaryota > Metazoa > Chordata > Actinopteri > Cypriniformes > Cyprinidae > Sinocyclocheilus > Sinocyclocheilus rhinocerous. The sequence continues at coordinate 232,936 of NW_015627390.1, forward strand.
ACATGGTATGCACTTAGGAAACAACAAGCGTGGCGACAGACATTTAAAACATGAAATAGGCCACTCTTCTAAAAAAAGACTTTGAAATTATCTGAGGTTCTCCATCAACTTAGCCTGTTTCTTTGAGAAAAAACCAAGACTAAGAACTAGTGATGCACGGAAATATTTTTATTCAGTCTAAAATGAAACTGAAACTAAAGTTTAATAATCAATTAAATAATCAAATTTACTTAATCAACACTCAAAAACTAAAAAAATTAAATTAAATTAATTGCACATAAGGCTGATTTTGTTGAAATATAGGCCTAAACATTAAAAGTAGCTGTAATAAAAACTTGTTTTCATGGCAGATTTATTCAAATATACATTATAAAATAATTGTATATGAAGAAATGGCTCAGTAAAAATATAAAAATCACAAATTTTCGTTGATGATTTTGGCCCTCCAAAACTATTTTGTCTAAAACTATTTTTTTTTTGGTCAAATATTTTCGGTTGCCAAAATCAATGTTACTTTAGTATCATCGAGATACTATAATAGTTTGTATTAATATTTTGAATTAGATTTTTATATATTTTATATATTTTCGGTTTTCATTTTAGTTTAAATTATTTAGTTTATTATTTTTTTTGTTTTTGTTTTTAATGTCTATATAGTTTCTATTAATTTTTATTTCAGTTTTAGTTATTTTAGTACATCAAGTTAAACTAAAAGAAAATGATAAATGTTGCCTTGGCAACTAGGTTGTTTTTTTAAATATTTTATTTCAAGCAACAACCTTTTTTTTTTTTTTATACTTTTAGATTTAGTGAACTATAATAATCCCTGGCTGACAATTGGGTGCATCACTACAAAGACCTGACCTAAAACTGATGTTGGAAGCATTATACACCACAAACAGCCCATCTAGACCTACAAAATACTTTAAAGAAGTTCTGGACAGAAGAGGCCAGGTCTACGCAGATTTTCCCCCTCCAATGCTGCACTTGTCTGGGCAAAGGTGCAAACTCCAGTAAATCCAGCAGAGATGTTTTATGAGAAGATTACAGCATTCTGAGCCATTACCGTAGGAGCTCTAGATGATGTGGGCATCGTTATTAGAAGTTACTGAGCTCATCCATAGAGAAAGTGAACCACACAGCACACATCAACGTGACCAGATCATGGAGGATTTGTGTCATAATTCAGGAGCATTCTGAAGAGAAATGAACGTGAAACAGAACGACACACCTTCAGTGACTCAGTGACATCAGCTCGAATTGGAAATGACAACCCACTCTTGGTTTAGCTAGAAGCAGGTGCAATGGGATAAAGAAACAATCGTATATCGTATGTGTACTTTGCACAGGGTGCAATTGTCTGTACACATAGAAATATCTAGACCACATAGATTTTCCAAAATTAAAACGGTATCTGAGAATTTAGAGGGGAAACAGCTGGCACTTCTAACATTAAAACTGTGATTGCAATTTAAAATTGGATTAAAAAACATTCCAGGTTTGCTGTGTTTATTTGTAGTGCTGCACAAAATAATACATTTAATAATAATTTGGCCAAAATAATAATAATAACAATAACAAATAATAATAATAACAATAATAATAATATAACAATATTACTCTACCAGCACTAAATAAAAATATAAAAATTACTAAAATATAAATTATATCATGCAATATTACACAGTAAAATAAAAAATAGCATTTAAAAATATATACAATTTTATTTTTACATAGCAACTCATAAATTACAATATAAAAATGTTATACTATAAAATTACAATGCTAAACGTACTGTAGTACTGCACAATTTGGCCAAGATTTATTTATAATAATGATAATAATAATAATAATAATACTAAAATTATAATAATAATCATATTATTATTATTTCTAATATTACTTTATTAACACTAAATACAAATATAAAATTACTCAAAATAAATATTGCTAAAAATACTAAAAATTTACTAAACAATAAATATTTCTCTGTAAAATGTATTTTCAAAATATAAATTTTATTTTTACATTACATCTCAGAAATTACAATATAAATATTTTTATATTACAAAATTTCAATATTAAACGTAATTAAACATTCCAGGTTTGCTGTGCTTATTTGTAGTACAGCAAAATAATATTTATTAGTACTTATTAGTACAAATTTAGTTCTATTGGAATTTATTAGTACTAAATAAAATGAAATATTTATTAGTACTAAATAAAATGAAATATTTATTAGTACTAAATAAAAATAAAAATTACTAAAAATGTTATTGTTATGTAATATTTCACTGTAAAATAAAAAAAGTACTTAAAAGTAATACAATAATTTTATTTTTATATTACAATACTAAACTTAATTTTCAAAGTTAAACTCCACCTTGATCATAATTTGATTAGACAGCTAAAAAAAATTTAATAAAAAATGCAAAAATCCAATTGTGATTGTCGCTTTGCACTTTACTAGACATAATTTTCACATCTGCTAACCAAGCATGACAAGTTAAGCAACACGGAAGTCAGAAACATGTTTTTCCATCTCTGAAAACCCAAACGACTCTTCATGCTGCTAAATCTAGCATTGCTCTCGCGTGTTGATTAACTCAGCTAAAGCTTTGATTTGCAAGCGCGGAAAGGGGAAGCTCAGACGCGCTGTTTATTTTCTGCCTGCAGATATTTGTTTCAGCCGGCCGGAGGGGAAGGGAAGCGACTGCATTCATCTGACGAACAAAGACAGGAAGGAAGCTTCTCTAAATTAAACCGCAAGTATCTCACAGGCTGGGAAACGGAAGGGGCCTCCAAACACTTCCATGAGAAACAGGAAAACGGCTATAATGCTGGAAAACCTGGAGCGAGTAGATCATGTGAATACTAATGTAAGTGTTTTAGGGCATTTCTGATGAATGACCAAACCTCTTTTCTGTGCCACTGCAACACTGAAGCAGCGATACCTCGGACAGAGAGATGGAGACGCAGCGGTTTAGTGCTGCAGGTTTAAACGGCAAGATAAGACGCTTAACAAACATCCTTTGTCAAAAATACTGCATTCCTCGCAGCATTTCATCCGTCTGATGTTTCATCAATAGAGGGCAGCACATGTTAACCTGGAAATGCCAAATAAAAGCCAATGGAAGATCTAAGAAACATACAACAAACCGAATATTTACTGCAAATAATAAAGAAATCATAAATGATTGAAAATTAATATCCAAATAAATTCTGCTTGATTGCAACATCCTTAACTGGAAATTGCATATATGCATATATACATATATATATATATATATATATATACATAATGCTCAATAATTTTAAAATACATATTTCATATTTTATATATATTATATATATATATATATATATATACACAAATATTTAGACTGCGTTTCTGATTAAATCAAGCAGTAATTGATGCCATAAAATCATGAGTATGTTTTGATTTAATGTTCAGAATCAATAGCTTACATGAAAAAATTAATCACAAACATGACACTTAAATAATTTTATATATACTGATTTATTCATTAATGTGTAATATGTTAGATTTTTAAAACAAATTATGAGCTCTAAAAGATTTTCAAAAGTTTTACAACTCTTGCTTTAGGACTATTTACAAATGTTAAATCTTAAAATAAAATGTTAAGGTGACCACTGCGTCTTTCTGGGGGGAAAAATGCAGTGATTGAATATGGTATTTAAATTTATTTTCAAATCTTCAGTGTACTGTCATTATAAAAGAACTTCATCATTGTTTATTTAATTCTAACAAATAAGTTCTTGTTAAAAACGAACCAAAACGAAAAATAATTAGCTTATAATTTCTGCACAGGAGAGACTTGCTGTTGTTTCCAAACAAAAGGAAATATATCGGTACCGGCATCAAGCTATCGGCCAAAATGAGTTGAAAAAACGTATATCGGCAAAAATCCAATATCGTGCATCTTTAATATTTAATTATACTAAATATTATTTATTAACCTATAATTCAGATACATATATACATGTATATATGTATCTGCACAGATGCGTAGCTTGTCAGTGATCTACAGCTCTGTGTATTAAATGGCGCTCCAAATGAAAGCACATGACGGACATTTACTACTAATCAAAGAACCGGCTTTACTGACGAGATTCGCATGATCGTCGCATGCGATTTATCATGCAGCCCTATATATATATATATATATAAATAAGAGGTGTCATCGTTAACGCGTTAATGCATGCGATTCATTTTACAATCCTTAACACGTTAAAATAATTTAATGCAATTAACGCAAAAATACTGAAGCACAATTTCCATTCTAACCCTTTAACCCAATTTTGCTACTCTGCTTGCGATTAGATCATTTTAAGCCGCTAAACTCCGGGAAAGTTTTCAGTCCAATGATCCAG
>NW_015627390.1:237420-249551 GCF_001515625.1 Sinocyclocheilus rhinocerous
TTGTCAACACATTCCACCGCTGTATGGCCAGATGAGACGCAAACTATGGTTTTTCGATTTGATAACCAGTCTCGCTAGTAAAGTTTTGAAGGATGAAGACTGCAACCAAGGTAAAGACGATTGCGTACAGAAGTCGTACAGTAAGCACGCGTGAGTCCGTTATAATAATGCATGTATGAGAGCTCTTGACACACTGATCGCACATTGTATTTATGCACAGGCACAGACATTTCCGTACATTCACGTTGTTTCCTCACACATTCACGATAATGTTTTGATTTGTCATGTTTATGTTGCTGTGTTTAGTTATACTGAATGGATCCGTGTACTGATTTATGCAGTCAGCAGGCGGTTGGTTTAGGGGTTATTTGGCATCTCCATGTGGTCCTGTTCGGTATCGCAACTTGGCTTCTCTAAAATGTAAAAAAGCTCTTTGCTGTTGCACTGTACACATACTATAAAATTCTTTTTTTTTTTTTTTCATATGTGCTTATATCCTTATATCATTTGGTTCTTTGGTGTCCTTTTGGAGTTTCTAAGTTTGGGGTGAAAATACTAATGGCATTAGACTTTTACACAGTAGTGTATATATATATATAGAGAGAGAGAGAGAGAGGAGCTGACTGCTCTGTGCCAACATTTTTTATGGGTCAGTAAGATATATGCTAGGGCTTTCAAAATTAATGCAAATTCATTTTAACGGCACTAATTTTATTAACGCGCGATTAACGCAGCGCACATTTTCTGTTTGTCCCGTGGCCTAACCCGTAGTTGGAGAAATGGAGATTGGAGAATGGAGATTTAGTGACTTTCAGACCCCTTTGGCGACTTTTTTTATTTCAAAAAAGCGCCTAGCGACAAATCTGTAGGGTTTGCCCAAACCTTATTTCGTTTCTGAGACTCGCCAGTACTGCCGCGCGGGGTCTCTCTTTCCCGCTGTGCACACAGGTCTCTCTGCGTCTGCTCTGTTCAGCGAGCAGCTGAGAGGAGCAGCGCTTTCAGTAAAAACAGATATTATGTTGCTTCTCTAATCTTACATGCAAGTATAGCCGAAATCACAGCACAGTTATTGTCTTCATCTTATGTGTATTTGATTTCATCAGACGACGGCTCGATTATAAATCAGGATTTTTTTGCAGATTAACATCTTGGAAGGGAGAGCTAGTAATGTTAGTCTTTTAATGGGTCGCGGTTCAGTCACTATTTCATATTCATTCCGTTGTCTGACAACAGAAACAGTAAAATATATAAATGAAACTGTTTTATTGAGAATTTAGCTGCATCAAAATACAGTATGTGGGCAAAGAGAGGCAAACAAATGTATTAATAAATAATAAATGTACATTTCGCATTTTCAGAAGAAGTGAGCTGCCCTGTCCTGCAAATAATGCAAACAGGCTTGTGTAAGTAAATTGCTCAGTGCAAATAAAGAGAAGTAATGGGAACCTGGTATTTCTATGTTCTTTTTTCATGTGTCTAATAGACATGAACAAGTTCTTTGACCTCTAACATCTATGACCTTTGAAACATGTCTAGTCTTCATGCTCTATGTTGATACTTCCTTGCGTTGACAATTTAATTGTGCTGCATTATTTTAATGAAATAAAATTGGGTTAATTTAATAAATTGGGTTCATTTAAAAATACAGTGGTTAAAATGTAAAAAAAATTTCTATTGCTCTTTGTTTTAAAAAAAGGTTATAAAAACAATAATTATCGATACTGAACGATATGAAACATTATATCATTGATCAATTTTTTAGCTATATCGCCCAGCCCTAATATAAACATTATAAAATTTACATTAAAAAAAAAAAGAGCGTTTTTTCAGGAAAGGTAATATGGCGCTATATGTATAAAATGGTATAAATGATCCTCCGAATTTAGATTATAAATAACCAAAATCTTATTAAAGTATTTTTTATTTTTTTAAAGTAGCATCCCTCATTTAGGTTCTCCATGCACAGCACAAAGAGCCGACTAATCGATAATGAAAAGGGCTGTTGATTATAATCATTAGCGATTTTATCGATTAGTTGTTGCAGTCCTAGAAACAGAAGCATCTCATAACTGGAAGGCAGCATGTGAGCTCTGGCCTCCGCAGCATGTCACAGTTAAAAACACACCAGACAAACCCAGCTTCTCATTAAGTGCTTTAAACACTATGATTACGTCTAGGGATGGCATAACCGCTGGCATCAGGGCGTTCTGGATGTACCCAATATCAGATCATCCTGATGAAAGAGGTTACGTCCAAAAGCTCTTACATAAGACAAACATCAACAGGATTTCACTTCCTGAGACCTGACGCAGGCAAATACGATTTCACTCTAAGAGGCAAACGGATGCCTACTTTGCGAAACGAGGCATTTAGAGTTCAGAGAGCGGCTGTGGCATGAGGCATCTGGAGTCGGGATAACAAGGAAATCTGGAGAGCAAGGTCCTTTCTTGGACATTAAATTAATGCATGCAAAAGTCAACATTTAAAGTCAACACAGAGCTCCAAACTGCAACAAAACGGTCGCATTTGCGTCCAAAAATATTCAATTGCGAATTTAGTTTTTGCTGAGGTTGCCACTGGCGAGTGGCGACTATATAATTTTACAGGTTATGACTTAAAAATTTGCATGTAATGCCTTTTTTCCTGATTGTTTTGCGATTACATCTTTTGTTATGTTGATGTGATAAACTGAGACAATGAAAAGTGTCTATTTCATGCACAACTTGAACAAACTACAACAGGTAAAGCTGTCAGCTCTATAGTGTATATGCTGTGTTCTGTTAATGCATGAACTTCATATTATTTAGCGCATTTGCTGTCCAATAATGGCAATAAGCTTTGTTACCTTCTAATAAACAAAGTATCAGCTTTAAAATTCTGTCAAAATCATAAAATTCAAACAATAAATACAGTTTTGGCACTCTTTAATGTGGGATGCGCGATTGCTTTAGCGCCTCAGTTCAAGTGAACTCATATCTTTGTCTTTACTGCTATAGTATGAAATTAATATGAATGAACATCAGAAAGTAGGCTATTTTATAAGATAGCCTAGTACAACTTACTGAAATGTCTCATGTAATCGCTTATTCAGTGTTTCAAACTGCGGAAAACGTGTAAAGCTTAAACAATGCCATGTAACAATATATTTACCTCAGAATAACCACTCGGCGTCCATTCAGATAAAAAAAAAATACTTATAAAGAGGAGCATTTTTCTAAATTTATGCACTATATTGATATACAGTGGTTTGAAAAAGTTTTTGCCCCCTTCCTGTTTTTTTAATTGTTTGCATATTTGTCACACTTAAAAGATTCAGATCATCAAACAAATTTTAATATTACACAAAGATAACCTGAGTAAATATAAACTGCAGTTTTGAAATTATGATTTCATTTATTAAGGGAAAAAAGCTGTCCAAACCTGCCTGGCACTACGTGAAAAAGTAATTGCCCCCTAAATCTAATAACTGCTTGCGCCACCTTTTGCAGCAACAACTGCAATCAAGCATTTGCGATAAATGGCAATGAGTCTTTCACAGGAATTTTGGCCCACTCTTCTTTGCAGAATTGTTTTCATTCAGCCACATTGGAGGGTTTTTGAGCATGAATGGACTGTTTAAGGTCATGCCACAGCATCTCAATCGGATTTAAGTCTGGACGTCCATGATATTGGCACAGATTCTGTGTAATAAACAATTCTTTGCAGTATAGTTCTCAACTTCAAAATGACATTTAGTTCCCACTTCCCAGGACATATAAATGGACAAGAATGGATGATATATAAACACATGACAGTGTGACTGAAATGTAAAAGTGTTAAAAAAATAAAGAAATTAAAAAAAAAAATTCTGTGGCACCTAAAAAAAATAATTTGGCACCTAATTTTGTTTCTTATAGGAGCCAATGGCTCCTTAGTTGATTTTTTCTGGAGCCCTGCAACATGAAATCAATAGGGATCATATTTACTTAGCTGACATTCCTGGTCTCTCTTAACTCATCAGTGCACATTATTCTGAAAAACAAGTGCAAGTTTTCGTAATATTTCAACTTGTGAACTCTACTTTTCTGCAGATATCAAGTTTCAGGGCTGCACAATTAAATCGTATTGAGGTATTCTGCTCAAATAAAAGAAAACAGCATGTTTTCTAAACAACTTATCCATTATTGTGCATTATTGTAAGTTGTTCCAAACCTGTATGAGTTTCTATCATCTGTTGAACACAAAAGAAGATATTTTAAAGAATGTTGGTAACAAAACAGTTGCTGGTAGCCATTGATTTCCATAGTATGGGGAAAAAATAATGTGGAATAATGTCAACTGTTTGGTTACCAACATTCTTCAAATCTCTTTTTTTGATCAGCAGAAGAAAGAAACGTATACAGGTTTGGAACGGGGTGAGTAAATTACAGAATTTTCATTTTTGGGTGGACAATCGCTTTAAGGATACTGTTACTACAGCAGCCAGTTAATACAATAACTAGCATTAGTTATTGAATATATTTATGACTATATATTTGAAACAGAAGCATGTTCATGAACCAATCAATTCCCTGTAGATAAATGTATATTGCACATTAAGAAAGTTAAATGTTGACTTGTCTTCACAGCAAATGAGAGCCGTTTAGCAAAGCATACAGCAAACTCGATGCTATTAAACATCAAAAACAATCACTCTGATCTGTTCACGATTCAAATAAACACCTTTACTACCGTTACATCCTTTTTCCCCCATCATATTCACTGAACCAACCAAAAAAAGCCTCTCTTCCCCCTTAAGGGCTTCACCACGTATGAACACATGGACAGAAAATCTGCTTCCGCTTCAAAGATTCCTCCTTAGCAACACCAATCTCACATCTTCAGAGCGACATAGATTCCCTTCAAGAGACTTTCACACGTGTTAAACAGCACGAGATGTGACAACCACCCGTTTCAGCGAGCTGATCAACAATTCAGCCCAAAATATCGCCACATATCTTTCTCCTGAACTCGTTTGAACCTTGTCTTGAAATCGGGCGGGCAATCCGGGCTGACAGTCTCGCTCTAAAACTTGCACATTAGCCAACTTCTAATGTCTCAGCACGTACATTTTGGGCCTTAAGTTCTTTCAAAAACCCTTTTTTGTCTTCCCTCCCGAGACTGCCAGGTCACATCCAATTTCTTAATGCCCACCTAGCAGACTGCCGCTTCCACTTCAAAAGCTCGACTCAAAGAAGTGCCTGCGAATACTGCCTTTGGTGTCAGGAGCTGCGAGAAGAAAGGGTACTTAGTGGCGGAGGATGACATTTTTAGTCTTGAAAGTCTGCAACATTTACAGCGTTTGGATGACAAAATGAGGCACTGAGGCGTTTAAATACAAACCCTTTGAGGATGAACACAAATTGACTAAAGGTAGGAGGAAAACATACTGTAGTCTAGTTGTGTAGTCTTGTTCTAGTTTACTAGCACTCTTTTTTTCAGATTGTTGTAGGCAGGGCCTAAAGTGAACAAATCGCCAAGCACCAAATGTGAGTATATAAAACAATGTTACTCGCCAGTTGAGCTGTAATTTTAATCATTCTAACAATGACAATGAGAAGTGATATGATTTAGCGCGATTATCAAAATTGCAAAGAATGCACCTCATAATGTGCATTTATTAAATGCGACATGCGCCAAACATCTGTTCATGTTTGTACAGAGAATAATTTAAATATCTGTTGTTAACAAAAGAGAAACAAGTTTCCTGGCAAAATAAAAGCTCTATGGTCTAACATTTTAAATCAAAGAAAAACAACTGTAAATTAGTATTCTAATCATACTGTTTTTTTCATATAAATTAATAATAGTTGTTATTATTATAACATTATAGTTATTATTTTATATACATTATTTAAATCATATTATATATATTAAAATTATTATTTTAATGCAATACCTTATTTTTTATTGATACTTTTTTAAAATGTGTATATAAAATAACAATAATAAATCATTACAATTAAATGTGCTTTCCCCAATTGTTCTGCCTGTTTTTTTTATGAAATAATGCACATATGCAGTTTCATAGCTGGTAAAATATATATATATATATATATGGCTAGCAAATTTTCTCAAGTCAATATTATTTTTTCCTTACATCACAATGAAAGATTATAAAAATGATCTCATTCTCCAGAATAATGTGCCACAATAATTTATGCACATTATTTGCATAGGCCAAAAAAAAATCCTGAAACAAGCATCTTAGCACTTCTGGTTCTATCACCTTGAAGTCATTGGGTTTTTTGACGTTTTTGTGGCGAACACAAGCTCAAGATCTTTTCATGTGTTATTCGACGACATAAAATATATCAATAATTCCACCTTGTGCTTTTTTAAAGCTTTTACTTGTCTTGAAAACTAACAAGTGGCTAGATTGGACTATAGAGGTTGTTGGGGAACATTAAAAAATCATTTATATTTACGTTTATGCATCCATCACATCAAACAGGTAAACTCGTCTACTCAATAGTCGCTTTCACAGCCAAAGGAACCAGGTTGATGCTAACTTACAGGTTGGCCTATTAAAATATACCATCACTGTGGTGCTCTATGAGTCAAGAAGCATGTGCTCAGTAGGTTAACAGAGCTGGTTTTTGATTTCATGTTCTCAAGAATACAATTAGCCTGCTGTATGACACAAACAGATGCTATACCTTCATATTAGACGCCTCCGACTCCAGTTTGGTGAGGTGGTTGGAGTTGTCTTCGAGCTCTTGTCTCAGGTTGGAGTTCTCCATCTTCAATGCCTCCACTTGCTTCAGCAGCTGATCATAAGATGCTGCAGCCATCTTGGACTATCTCTTGACCTACAACACCCAAGAACAGAGGAACGATCACGTGTGGTTCAGTGATGCTCGAGTAAAACGGCTGATGCCAAAATATAGAGAGCAGGATGGACAACAGATGCATAAAGTTTATTTATAGCACATTTCATACACAATGATGATTCAAAGTGCTTTAAAAAATATTTTAAATAATCACAAAATCTGCATAAAACAGAAATAACAATAAAATCAAAGAATGATTAAAGTTTACAAAATTTTAGCTAACAAAAATAACTGCAGAATCAGCAGTGACATGGTGATATAACAGTATATGGATCACAATACAAGTATATGCATTTTCTTTGTTATTCACAAAACTGTTTTATATATATTGTGCAATTATATCCTTAGCTCATTTGGATTTTGGTCAAGCAGAAATAATAATAAACAAGAAAAAAATATATTCTCATTATATATATATATATATATATATATATATATCTGACAGAACTGGAGAGGATCTGCACGGAGGAATGGCAGAGGATCCCCAAAGCCAGGTGTGAAGAACTTGTTGCATCTTTCCCAAAAAGACTCGTGGCTGTATTAGATCAAAAGGGTGCTTCTACTAAATATTGAGCAAAGGGTCTGAATACTTAGGACTATGTGATATTTCAGTTTTTCTTTTTTAATAAATCTGCAAAAATGTCAACAATTCTGTGTTTTTCTGTCAATATGGGGTGCTGTGTGTACATTAATGAGGAAAAAAAATTAACTTAAATGATTTTAGCAAATGGCTGCAATATAACAAAGAGTGAAAAATTTAAGGGGGTCTGAATACTTTCCGTACCCACTGTATATATATATCCCTCCTTGCAGAAAAAGAGGAAAAAAAGGGAGAAGATTTTGCATCCAAAATAAAACATGCAGTGAAAAGAATAAAGTGCAAAACATGATTCTTAATACATGTATAAGGGTTTGGCCCGAGGGTCTCCTCTTGCATTTGCTCTGTAAAAGCCCATCAGTGTCAAGAGTCAATCATGAGTGAGCATCATCCTCTGAACTTTGATATTTGCCATGTAGGTAATGACACTGATGAAGAATACGATAAAACACATGCCTCGCGTTGTGTGGATGGATGGCAGAGCCGATGCCCGGCGGCCATTTTTTACCCATGCAGTGAGTCCAGTCAAGCAAACGATTCTGAGAGGCAAAGCGACGTGAATCGAGAGAGTGGAGCTGCGGTTATGAAGTTCCTATTTGTATCTCCATCCTGAAGTGAAGGTCTGATCAACCAAGTGGAAAAATCTATCAGCACATCGCCACTAAATTACCACTGACATGCTAAAAATCAACAGCAAAACCTGTTCAGCATGACTCTAGATTTCTGTAACTGCACATTAATGCATGCAATTGAAAAAATATATATTTTTGCACTTTCTGAAGAACCTGTTTTCTGGTCCAGCAGGTGAAAATTGTGAGTCTGATCACTTAGCAAATTAAAAGCACATCTCTCCTCAACAACACACTTGATTTGAGGAATCATTCAAGTGCTGCAAGACGATGCACACATTAAACTTCAAGAGTCAAATGAGCAATGCAACTATGTGCATTTGCCTTCAAAAACAGTTTTTTTTTTGCCAAAATAACACATTACTATATCTCAGAATTAGGAATATCAATGGCCTGTGATGTAAAATATTGCAACATTATCAAAATACAGACTTTCTAGCAAAAACACGTAATGGTAAAAAGAACATATTGCATGCATAAGAAAAAACATAGAACTTTAACACTTATGAGCAATGCAACTATGTGCATTTGCCTTCGAAAACTAGTTTTTTGCCAAAATACCAAATTATTGGCAACTCAGCATTAGGAATATCAATGGCCTGAGATGTAAAATATTGCAACACTATCAAAATACAGACTTTCTAGCAGAAAGGAGAAAGGAAAAACAAAGAATGAAGATATTGCATCCATGCATGCAAAAAAACAACAACATTGAACTTTAATACTTAGGAGCAATGCAACTGTGTGCATTTGCCATCAAAAACAGTTTCTTCCAAAATAAAAATTGCACAGGGCAAAAATGTAAAATGAAAAAGTGACTGTGCATGTTGTGACCATTTCACAACGTGCACAATAAACTGAATTCCTTCCATTCCACTTTCACCAGATTATTAACCTGGTTTTACATCAACCAACACCAACAGCCTACATTACAAGCAGCCCGTCAATGTGTCAGGGCTAATTTGCAGCTGTGTCCAATCAATGTGACTCCGCTATGGATTCTGCCACTGTTTCCAGGGCATCCACGGCCATTAGGAAGCAGAATTTATATTTTTTTTTAAAAAATTTTTAATGTAGTTGTTCCTTTTTGCCTGTGTATTACAGATTGGTCAGATTTCTGAAAGAAATTAAATGCAGGCAATTCTGACAAAAATCTAGAACTTGAATGCAAATAATTCAATCCAAAACATCTTTGGTTTGCAAAATCCACATAATTACATGAAGATCTTGCTATTAAAGCAACATGACTAATTAACCAGCATGGATGCATATGATTTAATGGCAACAGCACGTTGCACTCCTTAGGCTGTTATGAGGGCAGAATGAGTCTGATTGCCACAGAAATCTGCTGACACACATTTTGTGAATAAACAAACGCCATCCAAGGTGAAATTAATGTATATAACGATGCATTTTATGCTCACAAATATTAATCTTGCTGAGTGCAGCTTCGCAATTTTATAGTTTATAAATCCACTGTAATGAAGAGTCATGGAAACGCAATTAATAATATATTTAAAAACCTCTCTCTGGCATGCAGACAGAGCAAAATGGTCGACATCTATTCAGCAAAAAGGCTCGAGGTATGAGACAGAACAAAAAGGAAACAGGGAGGAGTGAAAAGAAGAAAGACTCATTAATATTTCAACACTTTCTTCAAAAATACGAATGTGTGCACCTTCACACGTCTGCATTATTTCACAATTGCAACCATCTTCCAAATGTCTACCATGCATGCATTTATTCACCAGAGGTGCAGTGTTGTGCATGCAACGCTTATGATGCATTAAAGCAGTCACCTCTTCACCAGCAATGCAAGATGCTAAAATTCCCTGCAGTCAAGATGCCCTTCCCTCCGCGCACAAAGACACGGTGACCGACAACATCCAGGTCTCACATGCACCATCTAACCAAGCCAAAATGGTGTTTTGCACCAACAAATCCAGCATTAAACATCTGCTTTGTTCGCTAAATCAGAAAAAAGGCTTTTCTTGCAACAGCCCCTCCATCTTGACAGGAGCAATTGCTGCTTACATTTAGTGTGGAACCCGTGTCCATCGCTATAAACAATCAGCCTGCTCGCGCAGCACAAAAGAGGCTTTTTAAGCGCCCCGACGATAAAGCCAGAATCCCTATCTATGCACCCCCCCACCACACACACACACACACACACCCTCTCAATAACCAGCCATCAAAACAAAAGGCTTATGGCACCGCCTTGCTGTACCGCACAAACGCGCTATTATTTCCTCTGCACTGAATAGCTGGCACAGTAGACGACGCATCTGCACGCTTGCATCGAGAGATCAGCGCGTTAAACAGAGACTTACCCCATTCTGCACCAGTGACAGACTCCATCCCAGCAACCCATCAACTGTGTCTGTTGCCGGAGAGCATCCAGCCAGCCCCGAGTCACATGGCGAGGGCTCGGCCAATCAGAAGGCAGCCAGCCCAGGCCGGTGTTGGTGCAGTGGCTGATGGTGGCTGGCCAGATTTCTGCCCCACTGTACAGCTGCTTCCCTTGACTGGCTTTAAAAGCTCTCGTGGGGGGAAGCGATGCGCCCCGGGGCTAACGGGGTGCTGGAGATGCAGAGATGGGTCAAAACGGCTGAAGGTCACATGACCAGGTATACGATAAATGGATCAATTTGGCAGCCTAATTACGGAGCATATAGAAGACGCATGTTCAGTGCATTAAAGCAAGGTTAAAATGGACAAACAATCAGACAGATTGTTTAGATTTAATAATTGTTGTGTATAATGTTTTATATGTATTTAATAATTGTATGCAATGAATAATTGCATATGGTATATAATTATTTGCAATGTCAGAAATTTAATTAAGTAAAATTATTTAATTGTAATTTTGAATGTATAATAAAGTAAGTAATTCTATTTAATTACATTTATTTTTAATAAAATAAATTCATATTTAAGTGATTAAATTATGTAATTTATATTGTAATAACATTTTAAAAAATAATTTATAAAATCTCATTTTAGAATGATAATTTACCTTTATAAATAATAAATAAATTAATTAATTAATTTCCAATCTGACTTCTAAATGACTAATTTACAACAACACAAGCTTCTGCTTCCAATTATTACACTTTCCATGCAAGGTGCACAAGAGTATACACACATAACATTGCATGCAATGCAATTATGCATTTAATAATGATATGCAATTAATAATTATATTGCATACAATAACGATTCACTCAACTCACGATTCGATTCATGATTTTGATTTCATTTGATTTCATGATTCGATTCCGCAAGGTGCACAAGAGTATACACACATAACATTGCATGCAATGCAATTATTCATTTAATACTGATATGCAATTAATAATTATATTGCATACAATAACGATTCACTCAACTCACGATTCGATTCGATTCGATTCATGATTTTGATTTCATGATTCGATTCACGATTTTTTTTTAACAAAATGAGATTTAAGGCAAATGATAAATTAAATGTGTCCTTTTATTATTGCTTGGACAAAATGCTGCACGTTTCTTTGTGAAATTGAAATATAACACTATAATAATATACTAATATAGCTTGTGTTTTGTGAAAAAGTTCTATAGACACGATTTGTCTTTTCACAGATGTTTTGAAGCCAAAACACAATATATAGGCTACATAACATTTGCACCAAAATGGAAAGGACATAAAGGGTTTTGTAAAACCCTCTTGTACACTAAAAGAAGCAAACCCATTAAATATTAGCTGCATACATCATGTCCAAATTCAGTGAATACAATAAACAAAAGTGCATCAATCTCGGTCTTAAAGGGGTCATATGATGCTGCTAAAAAGAACATTATTTGGTGTATTTGGTGTAATGAAATGTGTTTATGCGGTTTAAGGTTCAAAAAACAGATTTTCCACATACTGTACATTATTGTTTCTCCTCTATGCTCCGCCTTTCTGAAACGCGTCGATTTTTACAAAGCTCATCAGTCTGAAAAAGCGAGGTGTGCTCTGATTGGCCAGCTATCCAATGCGTTGTGATTGGCCGAATACCTCAAGCGTGAGAC
>NW_015627390.1:249722-257222 GCF_001515625.1 Sinocyclocheilus rhinocerous
AGATCTTCTGTTATGAATATTATTCAATATTTTAATTTGAATGTCGGATTGAAATAAACGCTGTTATTAGAGTAGTTAATCATTAGAATAAGCGCGGCTAACGCTAATATAATGAGCATTAGAATGAAGTTTCTTTATTAACTATTTAATGCTCCTATAACTTTTATTAGGGTAAAAAAAAAACACTCCAAAGAGAAAGGAAAAATTGAAATCGCATCATATGACCCCTTTAAACAAATAACACATTTCTTAGTCCATAATCCGTACTATTCGCTCACAGCGGCATTACTGTCCATCACTGTGCGTTTACTGCTACTGTACAACTTTATCATTGCAATTACAGTCTCAAGAGTTCCTGAATAAGCCTTTGGGTATAATAAATCATGCTCTATAAGTGGCTGTGATTTGCGTTCTCAAACTCAGGCGGTGAATAGAAAACACAGACGGGGGGCTTTCTCTATATACGCTGGATGGGTTTTTTTTTCATGTAAATGAGCTTTGGGTCTTTGAGAGCTGAAAAATGGACATTGGCAGAGACTCTTGTTGGTCAGTCCTCTCTTGTGGAGCAATTCAATGGGAAACTGTCCGCACTTTTTCTTACTTGTGTGGGAAAACATTCTAAATAGAAGAGGAAAGGCTAATGTTTTGTGCCATTTAAAAAAACTTAAATCTATAATTTCCTCCTTTAAGTATCCCTGCTCATTTAGTGCCAATGAAGTGTACAATATATAGGATATAAACCCGATTACACAAATATTTTACTACATACTCAATTCAGTATGTGTTCAACCAAATCCACAGACAATGCACACAAAAATAACACATGAAGCTATCTGAAAGCAACTTATTGCATAATAAATATACACCAAACAGGCCAAATCTGTTACTCACTTCATGTTTACTCACTTCAAACCTAGATTAAATATTAATGAAGTTTGTTACGGTCAAACCAGTCGTGCACATGAAAAGTAGTCTCAACTAACCTACTTTTGCCCAATTAAACCTCAATAAGAATTCAGAAGAACCTTAAAACATACTTTGCGTTTCCAGTTCAGTTTTAGCGGATAGACGTTCCTCCAGATTCATCTCAGAAGAAATGCTAAAGCAAACTTAAAGGAACAGTCCATCACAAATTAAAATTCTGTCATTATTTATTAATATGTACTTTACTTATTACACAGGGTTTCTGCAAGTTTTAAAAAGGTACATTTAAAATTTTAAGCCGCTTTTTAAGACCAAGTAAAGAAAATTTAAGAAATAAATTGAATGTCAATATGGTCTCTAAATGTAAATGTCTTGTATTCAACTTCCAACAGATCTCAATTACCTTTTAATTCAATTAAAAAAAATAAAAATAAAAAAAAAGTCTAAAGATTCTTAAATTAAGATATATTTACGTAAGATCACAAGTCTTGTTTTATGAGAAATTGAATTGAAGTTTTCACACACCATGGACAGAACATTTGTTCTTGTATTAAGAATAAACTCAATTTTATTAGATTTCTCAGAAAACAAGACTTCATATATATTGTGCATCACAAGTAATTGTATCTTGTTTTAAGGATGTTTAGATATTTGTATTAAAAAACTAAAAATACTGAGGAAGGCATTCATTCTTTGCACTGCTAATAAGATTTAATGCCATGACTTTTTCATTTAATTTCTGATTAAAGACCGTTTTAGGCCTAAATTTGTGGAAGGCGGAATAAAGACTTCTTAAAGGGGTCATATGATGCCCATTTTCCACAAGTTGATATGATTCTTTAGGGACCCACAGACCATGGAACACAAATGGACATTTTTTCAGTAAAATACTGGTCACTCTTTTCCATGCAAAATACAATAAATAAGGATTAAAGTTTTCCAAGCAAAAAAACCCAAACAGATATACCAGCAACAGAATGCAAAACTGTACAATGTTCCTAACAATTATGAACAATCCAATACCGAATATCATTGCAAAATAAACTAACATTAAGAAGTAATATCAAAACTTGTATAAGCTTGTATAGTTGGTGATTAGTTACAATGTCACTGATTTCTCACGACAGATCTTAAAAGGTCCAAACAAACCATTTTTCACAGGCTCCGTCAAAGCAAAACAACCCCTATTATGCTTCAGCAGGGGAGAGGTAAAAATAACATCACTTTTCTTCATCTTAAAGACATCATAGCACACTGACTTCGTGTGTGTTAAAAAACAAAACAAGTTTTCCTCACCGTCTGCCAGTGCAGGCCACTTGCCAAGCGGTGCAGTGCAAATCCACTGCTGGACTCCTGTAACCAACAGCAGGTTTATCAGAGAGATGTAGAGGTTATCAGACTGCTAGAGATGTTTATCACAGTGCAGAGTAGAATACAGCAGCAATAGACTTTATTAAAGACGTTTATTACAGCAGAATTTAAGAGAATTCTGAGAAGCATAGCATATTATCGGAGTACAATATCATTGTAGAGTTTATTAGTGTAGTAACAATTTATTAGAGAAAAGTAATGTGCTACTATGGTATTTTTTATTTATCTTGGAAATGCAAACTATATAATATATTCAATAAATAAATATACATTAAACTATTAAAATAAAATATAATGGAATAGAATTTAAATATTTTTATATGGATAATATTAGAAGGATTTTTCGTAGAAATGCAATGGAACATTTATGTATTATGTAAAAAGTTACAATAACAAATATTTTTGTAGAAATAAATTAATATAAAGAAATATATATTAAAATAATAAATATAACTTAATATAACAATAAAACTATAATGTAAATATTAAAATATTTTTATTGCATGAATATCCTTTACATTTTTTATACAAAAACGTTTTATTAGAGAAAAAGGAGATAATGTTAGAGTGGAGCATATAGTTAACTATGTAAATTGCAAGTTTTTAAACAGTGTAGAGCAGTAAATACACTATATATGTGTGACATTCGCACTGATATGATTTTATTAAATGTTGATGGATGAGTGATCATTTCACAGCTGTTTATTAACTCTTAACACATAAACAGACACATATTCAGGCTTTAGCTTGAGAAAACACTACTTGTTTTAAGAGCACACCATTTTATAAACTCAGTCAAAGCATTATTAACAGAAACGTGTGCGTATTAACGCGTATCTGAGATTATGTTGTTTATATAAACACCACTGAAGCTATTTAAGGTCTTACCTGCACAAACATTCGCCCTCTTCCACTAAATAACTCGAGTTTATCGCCCACGCCGGAATAAATCCCGGGAATTCATACTGTTGGAGCTCAATAAACGGATATTTCTCGGTTTGTTGATTGTATCATGGGTTTGTTTGGAACTTTGTCTTCTTTTGTGTGAGTGATTTTCTGCTCAGCAGCTCCAGTCCCCGCGACGCTGCGCCATATTGTTAGTGGCGTCAGGATCTGCGCATGCGCAGTGAGCTGCCTGCTCAAAACGACACCAAGCGGCAGGCAAGAGAATTGCTTTAGTCTCTTCAATAATGTGTAGACCTGTAGTGGATGATAATAATAATAATAATAATAATAATAATTGTTAAGAACAAAATTTATTTTTTTTATAAATTATTTATTTAAGATTTTAATGTTTTTATTAAACTATTTTTAACCATCGTTATTCGACCCTCTAACTCTAGCACTCTCTATTCTAATTCTATTCTTTAAAAAAACTTGCCCCTTTTAGACTTGCACTCTATTCGTTTACTAACCACTTGTTTTCTTAAAAAAAATAAATAACACTAGCTTCTCTAATCTTTTTGTATTCTATATGTTTGTTTTCTTTTTATTTATTATACAATTAACAAAAGCAAAAAAAATAACGAAATAAATGATCGCTGACCGCATTTTTAGAGGAGAGGATGCGCTGAGTTTCCGACAGGTGGCAGGACAGTCTTGAGCACAGCGTGCTTGAGGGCGGAGTCACACACGTGAACAGCTCGAGCTGCTTGGCAACACACAGCATGTATCCAAGTGAAACACGTTCAGTGAGTCAGGAGGTTTTGATGGGACACTCGGATCAATCCAGCCCCACACCACCAGCTGAAGTCACCTGCGGGCCCAAAACAGAAGTAAAGGCTCGGGGATTTACTTTTCAGCACACAGAGTGTATTCATCATATGAGTTCAGATGGGACAAACATCAGGTGCATGAAGACTCGAGCGGAGAACATGTAACAAAGGAGGACAGGAGCTGGATGATGGATTGTAACATCCCGAGCTTTCTCTAGGCTCTTCAGTTTGGATCAGAACTCTTTGTGGATCTTCTGTCTAGTTCAAGATGAGTTGTTTCTGTTCAGTCCAAGAGGAGTTTTACTGTGAGGTTCTGCTCCTGGATGAGTCCAAGCTGATTTTAACCACCCAGCAGCAGGGAATAAAGGTAAAAGACGCTTTTTAAAAAGAATTATTTCAGTGTGTATCCTGATCCAGAGGGACTGTAGACTGCTTTTCTTTCTACCCACACAAAAGAACAATATAGATACATGCCGCAAAAAGTAATATCATGGTAATTCGATATACATCATACTGATTTTGAACAATTCCTGTGTCTATATTTAATGTTGTGTTCATATTGGAGAGGTCCACACCCTGAACCCATGAGCTCAGCACACTGTTAACCAGATTACAGTAACCAGATGATCTGGTTAGGCCTAATTATATATAACCTAGAAAAAGTAACTAAGTACCGTAATTAGTTACTTTTTTATGGAGTAACGCAATATTGTAATGCATTACTTTTAAAAGTAACTTTCCCCAACACTGTTTCTGAATGTTCAAAAAGTCCAGTTTTTTAAATGTTTTTAGAATGTTAAGGGAATATTCCATTTTATGATTTTCCAAACATTAAGGGAATGTTACTTTTGAATGTTATCTGAACATCATGAAACAAGTAGTAACATTTAAAAAAAAAAAAAAAAAAACGTTAGATGAACATCCAACGTTTCAGAGATCAAACGTTCTATGAATGATGTATTAATAACATTTTGTGCTAATATTTGAGAACATTAATATTAAAGCTCAGATAACTCTGAACAAACGTTTGATTAACGTTCCTGGAAGATATTCGTTCACATGCAGCACGTTTGTCTCTCTGAACAGAGTATCGTCAGATATCGGATAGCTGGTTTGCTATGAATAGTTAATGGACAGCGGAGCGGGAGGATCTTTAGCGGGTCGTTAATGTACAGTACATGAGGCCTGCAAAACTTTTTAAAAGGCACGTTTTTGCAAAATAGTGTAGCTTTTAGCTGCTATCTGCAGAGAGGAGGTAAAAAACAACAGTGTGAAGGGCTCAGAAATGCTTTTTTTGAGTTTTATTAGTTTGTTGCACATTGCCGGACATGTAGTTCATGGTCATCGAGTTCAGGAACAGATTCTGAGATGAAAGTTGATGAAAGTGTCCATCTGTCACGCTTGTCTGGATGTTCTTAGCATGACGCCCCATTTTCCTCCATCAAGGACATTGAAAAGACAACTCCCTCTAAAACAACAAAAATGCAATTTTTGTATTTTCGCATAAAATTGGAGGCCAAGATGTTGCTATGCAGGTTGCTAGGTGTTTTCTTCCCTTTTATCAACTTTAATACTTAGTGCATGTGATCAGACCTCTAGCACTAACACAAAAAATTAGCAATACATGTGTTTTATCTGTGCTTATAAAGCCACACGTTTGCTCACGTGCAGAGATGCTCACACACATAAAACGCTGAGCGTTTCACACACACACTCACGACACAAAGGCCTCATTGATTTGACCCAGACGGTGGTGTGTGTAGTTGTGCGTGAGGAACAGAACGGCTCACATGTTTTCATCTTCACAAAACAATGACAGCAGCTCAGAGGCCGCGTTCGAGTCGAGGTGATGCTCTCCTGACGTTTGCAAATGACAAAGAGAGACATTTATTTAGAGTCTGGCCAGATTTAGACTGTGTTTCCTGTGAGAGAATGGCAGCGCTTTCTAAACAATAGTGACCTTTGGCACGTTTCAAAACAAAAAGATTATTAAAAGCTGTTATTGTGAAGTGCAAGGGTTCAGGGTGAGGCTACAGTGCATCAAAATTGGCAATATTGAAATGTTCTCATTGTACAGTGGTGATATCAGATATTTGAATGAATCTCTGGGTCACCTTTCACTCTAAAATTGAAAAGAAATTAAAAGAAGTCAATTTTATTTTATTTGCTTTATTTATGAAGTTTATTTTCATGACAATTAAACACATTTAAACCACCAAATCTTTTTATTGTAATGCAAATAAATAAATAATGCTAATTACGGGAAGTCATGATATGTCATGGTAGTGTTTGTTGTGTTGTGCGGCATTTAATTTATGCTTGAAATAAAAAATGAATTTTTTTCTGTTATACTGAAAGAACTAATGAGAATAATAAAAATGACAAAAGGCATTTGAAAAGGAAATGTGCTTAATTGTCTTGAATTTGTCAGACTTTTATTAAAAGTCTTTATTGCATTTATTTAGTGCATTGCAAAAATTTTATTGCATTTAAAAATATAAAATGTAATTGGCATGCATATATATATATATATATATATATATATATACATATATCATACATACATACATACATACACATATATATATATATATATATATGTGTGTGTTTGTGTGTGTAATTTTTTTTTGCTATATATACACAGTAAATATATATGTACTTTTTTGCTCGGGGTGAAACACAGGGAAAATGTGTATTATATATTAGTCTGTGTTTAAGGCCGCTGGTTCTCCACACACACCCATCCGTCAGCACGGGTGGAGGGGGCGTGTGGTGTTTGGGAGTGTGCCGGCTGCTCCAGACAAAGGCTGAGGAAGCCCGGTGATAAGATGGAGCAGATTTCCTCTGACTGGATTTGTAAACTAATGCAAGCTCTGGATCAAATCCCTCATTGATGTGTTCAGTGGGATTCCTAAATGGGCTTGTGTGCATTATTGTACATGTTCACTTACAAGCACATTTCACAGCTCACATTAATAATGATGATGAGCCTAATCAGCTAATTATACAGTACAGAAGAGGACAGGATGAAATTATTGAATGTTTTGTTGTGCCGTCTGACCTTTTAAGCCCATTATCTGGCGCTCATCTCGTAATGACAATGTGTCATGAGAGACAGAAATAAACTGCAGACTAGAGAGCGTGTCATGCAATTGCATCTCATATAATATACGTTTTTGTGCATCAGCTTTTCCCCATGTAAACTCAATCAAACACATTTGGAAAAAAAATTATCGATGAAATAAATATATATTAAAAAATTTTTTTTTAAACGCATTAAGTTTGCTTTTTAAGGTTTTGGTTAGTCTGTAGTATTTGCACCAGCCAGCTTGGGGTCAGTAAAATTTTTTAAAGGTCACATATTTTACACCTTTCTGGAGTTTTATTTTAAGTCTTGATGTCCTTAAGAATATATATTTGCAGTATAAGTACCAAAAACCATCTCAATATATGTTTACAGCTCCTCTCTCTGGAGCTCTGCTGAGAACAG
>NW_015627390.1:259150-262426 GCF_001515625.1 Sinocyclocheilus rhinocerous
TATAAATGTGTGTGTGTGTGTGTGTGTGTGTGTGTGTAATTCTGTCAAATCAACCAAATTTCCCCGGCTCAAATTTTTTATTATTTAAAAATGTTTTTTTTTTTTTTTAAGCAAGACAAACATAAATAGTGAAAGCCAAAATATTAAATGTTGCAGATGTATATTTACTGAGTAAGCCCCTATTTTGTAGAGGAGGGTCAAAATGACAATTTTCGGAGCCAAATTACAGGAGGGTAAAAATGACTTGAGAAAGATGGCAGCATCATTATGTTATTTTTATACAGAGATTCGTAGCTTTATCTGTTGACTTTGGCAATCTTTGTTGCATTATGTGACAATGGTGACCGTTCAAAAATGGAAAAAAGCACTTTTTATGTTTGTTTTTTCCCCCCAAAGTTTGCATGCATGTAATATCCTTTTAGATTGTGGTTCTTTACAAACTTTTCTTTTGGTATCTTCATTTATAAGGCCCTATGGTTAAATTTCAGATATACAGGGATCCCAATGCAACCTGATTTCCAAATTGTTGTTCAGTGATCAAAACCAAACATGGTTCACTTTGCATACAGCAAATACTTATTGTATTTAAAACAACAAATTATATTTAAAGTAGAATCCCACATATATTGTTAGACTTTTATTAAAATGTGTGTGTATATATATATATATAGAGAGAGAGAGAGAGAGAGAGAGATAGTATAAAGTATTAAGTTTATAGAATGTATAAAGTAAAGCATATAATTTTGTTGCAGAAAGTTACCATGAAATATAGAATATGCTATGTAAATTTCTTCCGTTTATGGAGCCAATAAAGCATTCATTGTTGGAGGACTGCGCCAACTGGAATTGGTCAATCAAACGGATAGTCCCGCCCCAAACTCACGTGATTGGATCAGGTCATGCATTCCCTGGGAATCAAACCCATGATCTTGGCATTGGAACTGTTTGAGATACAGAAATGCAATTCAATTCTGGATATCTTAATAATATGATTTGTGCTTTCAGCTACCAGCTACAAGTGTAGTCATTTCAATTCCATTTAACACATCTTAACATATATAAATCCACCTAAATCCCACAAAATTCTACTGATGTTGTCCAAAAATGGTGCAGACATGCAAAATCCATCTGCGGATTGGGTGTCAGCAGTGTTTGTGTGTCAGCTGGGGTCAGAGGATTTAACAGGCATTTGAAGGAGCGAGAAAAGAACATGAGAATAATCTCTGCATCAGCGACTTTCTTCAGTCACACTGAGGGTGGTAATCTCTCCTGTCAAACGCAGAATCAACACTGATCACTTTGTTTTTCTAGATTCATTCTTTCAGCGTGCGCAGACGGCAGAAACGTCCTTAAATGAAAAGCTAATTATTCAGCTGATTGAGCCTATTGAGGTGCTCATCAAATTTACATCAATGGTCCATTTGGAAGAAGCTTTGAATTATAGAAGACAGTCAAAAATAATCAGGCTGCTTTGTCGTTCTTTTTTGCTATATTTAAATGTTTCGTCTTTGATAAGAGTCGTTTCAGATCATCCGAGTTATTCTGAATCGTGTCACGCTTAAAAACTACCTGCATCAGTTTTGTTCCAGGCTTCTGTCGTATATAATGGCCTGGTAAGTTCCTTCCGGTGTCGAATGCAAGCGTTCAACAAAGGCTTTCAGAAACGCTCATCCGTCATCAAGCTAAAATTTCCAGCGACAGTCTCGTGTGTATTTCAACAAGCCTCATGCATATGAATTATTACTGATGCTGGAGTCTAATTTTAAATCTGTCGTGCACAAACTTTCCCAAAGCGTAGCACTCCACAGAGACGTGGTTTCTGGGTTTTGGTTTCCAAAAAACATGGAATATTCAGTTTCTTGATCTGTAAACTGAATCATATTCTCAAATCCAGTAGTCCTGCAGTTCTCCTGTAGTTCATTATTAAAAAGCTAAGAAACTTACTTCATAGCAGTTCATTATACCTAGTTTACACTGAAAAAAATTGGACGTAGGTAGGATTTCCTTTAAAACTATTTTCACTCTGAAATTACTAGTACATTTTACAAATACTGTAATTGCAAAGAAATGCACATTGAACACATTGAATTGAAATGTGAAATCCTGACTGAAATAGTGTTTTCTTGTAAAACATAAAATCTTCAATAAATAATTTTTTTGTGTAGTATACAATTTACAGTGTAGTATATTTTGGTTCTAAATAAATGTATATTGTTCTAAATTGAATGTGTATATAGCAGTTTAGATCATTTGATGAGAAATGTTTGAGTTCATATGAGATCTCTGACTTTAGATTGCAGATTTTGGGATCTTGGCAGATCTGAGACATTTTTGAGATCTTTTGTGTAATTCTGTAGGAGAAATGTGAGATGACTGTCATTCTTCTTATTCTGGATCATTCTCAAGATGATCTCTGTTTATTTATTTTGAATTAAATCCGTTTTAAATGAATAGAAAAACAACAAATACTACCATGTTTTACAATTTATATCATGCATTTTTTTCCTACATTATTTGCATTAAGAATTTAGGGATTATATGTTTAATTGTCATTAAAAAGGCTTTATTATTATTTATTATTATTGCTCAAAAAAATGTCTCAAGATTTTTGTTTGTTTGTTTTGTTTTTATAATTGTTTCTTTGTTTCTCTTGAGTTTGAAGAGAAAGATGCTTTTTCGAAAAATTTTCCGAAGGTTTTTTTTTTCCCTATAATTTTTTAGAAAAACACATAAGATTACTAAGGAAGCTTGTTTCCGCCACAGGATGAAAAAATAACAAAAGATAATTGCGACTTTTTATCTCACAATTCTGAGGTTTTTTTCTTGCATTTCAGGGGGAAAAAATCTGAGTTGCGAGAAAAAAAGCCAGAAATGTATAAACTTATTATGAATTACAACTTTTTTTCTCAGAATTACAAGATATAAACTCGCAATTGCAAGAAAAATGTCAGAATTGTGAAATAAAAAGTCACAATTACCTTTTTTTTTTAAACATTTACCGTATTGGCCCGAATATAAGACGACCCTGATTATAAGACGATCCCGCTTTTTCCAGATGTACCTTTTGGAAAAAGTCTTTTTAAAAACCAAATCTTGTTTTTTCTCAGTAAAAAACATTTTGTCTTCAATTATTTTCATATTGCATATTTTTCCTATTTTAATTTTTGTTTTGAAAGTATGGTAAAAACTGGTAAAATGTACCAACAATCACATATAAAAAATATACACTTTTTGATATACCATAAAAAAAATAAAACAGGTAGCCCATCTGAATTA
>NW_015627390.1:263437-271565 GCF_001515625.1 Sinocyclocheilus rhinocerous
TCAAATGCTCACCGCCCATATCGGTAGGCAAGTTCTCCAACAATCCAGCAGTGCTGATGTGATTCCCTGAACTCATGGATTGATGCTGCTAGTATTAGCCTGAGGAAATTCATAACAGGGCTCTATTGGCATCAGTTTAGGAGAGAGAGATTCCTAACAAAGCATTGATTGAGCTGCATGCATACAGCCACGCACAATGGCTGGAAAACGCTGTGGATTTGCTCAATAGGGCTCTGGTAAGCAGGCTGGTTTTCAGCAGGCCTCCAGAGAAACGTGGAGTAGAGATATAAAGCACATCTGGAGAATGAGACAGGGACAGTCCATCACTGTCACACACACGCAGGTGCACACAAACACATCACATTATGCATACATGCACCGAAAATGCCATAACGCTGCGTTTTTATGCATTAAACCATTTCAAGGAGTAGTTATAAATAAGCATGAATATATAATTGGGGTTCTAGTTATTCACGAGAGCATACTGATTAGTATATTCAGTGTAGGCATTAGTGCATTAAGACTATCTTTATAAATATTAGTATTATACCGTATTGGCCCGAATATAAGACGACCCTGATTATAAGACGATCCCGCTTTTTCCAGATGTACCTTTTGGAAAAAGTCTTTTTAAAAACCAAATCTTGTTTTTTCTCAGTAAAACACATTTTGTCTTCAATTATTTTCATATTGCATATTTTTCCTATTTTAATTTTTGTTTTGAAAGTATGGTAAAAACTGGTAAAATGTACCAACAATCACATTTAAAATATATACACTTTTTGATATACCATTAAAAAAAAAAAAAAAACAGGTAGCCCATCTGAATTAGGACATTTAGGCTATCCATCTAATAGTAGCCTACCAAAATCTTATTAACAGTAGAAGTTCAATCTTACTGTAGTCTTCAAATCTGGGTACTGTCTTACGTTTTAAAATCACAAAGAGAGTTGGGTGCCATCAGGCTACCGTGACAGTCACGACTCATGCAGCTGTAAGCTTTTCTTTTGTTTTTACTCGCGATCTTTACAACACGCATTACATTACCTATTTCATGGCACACTCGTTTTATGCGTATTTGGCGCCACCTATTGTTGTGGGTGTATTATTGACATGTCAAAGTCTAGACCCTGAATATAAGACGACCGCGTTTTTTCAGATGTATTTCCAAGAAAAAAACATCGTCTTATATTCGGGTCAATATGGTACATTACAGTGGTGTAAACAAGCTTCCATAGATTATTGTGGTCTTTTTCTCAAGAAAAAAATCTGAAAAGTACGAAACCCCTGCAGAAGTCTCCATTGTTTCTAAATGTAATCTGTGTCGGAGATGAAATCCCAGTGCTGATTTTGCTTTCCTGTGGATTTTTTCTCAAGTAAACTAGCATTATGCTTTTATTTATTCATGATTCTTGTCACATTTAGTTTTGCTCCCTCTTTCAACTTTGGTTAATGTGTTTGGTTTGGAGCATAAAGCGCATGTTATCAGTGTTCGGTGTGTTTATTTGTGTGTGATTTCCTCGGCCGTTGATTGCATGTGTTTCCTCTAGTCATTGTGGGAGTTTTTGTACATGTTGCATGCAGTTTTTCCTTGTGTTCATGGATTTTGAACATGATTGCATTGTTTTTTGGACAAATAGAATACCATAGTATTCTTGGAGTACCATGTAAATGCTGATTTGGTAATTATAGTAGTATGTAGCATGCTTTTTTACCATGTAGAGGCTTTCCTAGAGCATCCTGCATTTGTAACCTACTTAATTGTTTGCATTCACAGAAGAATGTCAAAGGCTTGTAAAATTGCTGGTTAACAGTACGCCGTGACTCAAGACCGTGCTTGTCAAGCAGACGCCTCAGTGCTGGTGTTGTGTTGTAAACCGCCGCTGCTCCATGTGTCGCATCTTTGTCTTTTATTTTTGAGTAACTATGGAAACGGGGAGAGTCTGTGCTGCTGCCGTATGGGGGGTTTCAGATATCTGGACCGTTTCCAGCAGAAACCAGAAGAGAAGTGGCTTTTCTGTTGTGTTTAGTCATTAAAACACGCTCACATCCCACTGACACTGACCAGATAACCCGGTTATTACCACCACAGCGCTTTCTACCTTTGTTCTACTGTGACTTCTCAAAGCAGAGTTTTCACTGTCTGTTTAGGTGAAATTAAAAAGGGGGGAGGGGGATTTAAAAAATGGCCTTTTAAGGGTTATGTTTTTTTTTTTATTTTAATTGTTTTTTTTATTCTTTTTATTCTAGGTTGTTCTCAGGACTTTAATAATATTTTTAATTAATTTCATCTTTCGGAACATGCTTCACAACTCTTTGTTCAAGCTCTTGTTCTATCCAGGCTGGACTATTGTAATGCTCTCTTGACAGGTCTTCCAGCTAGTTCTATCAAACCTCTACAATTAATCCAGAACGCGGCAGCAAGATTAATCTTTAATGAGCCAAAAAGAATGCATGCCACACCTCTGTTCATCATTTTGCACTGGCTACCAGCTGCTCGCATAAAATTCAAGGCATTAATGTTTGCCTACAAAACCACCACTGGCTCTGCACCCCTTTACCTAAATTAATTACTTCAGAGTTATGTGCCTCTAGAAGCTTGCGTTCTGCAAGTGAACGTCGCTTTATTATTCATCCCAAAGAGGCACAAAATCACTTTCACTGACTTTTTCATTAACTGTTCCCTCCTGGTGGAATGACCTGCCCAACTCAATCCGAGCAGCTGAGTCCTTAACCATCTTCAAGAAACGACTAAAAACACATCTGTTCCACCTTTATTTGACCCTCTAACTCTATCACTCTCTATCAGGGGCGTCATGCACTCATTAATTTTGAGGGGGCATGAGTGGGGGAGGGGGTGGGCTCTTCATGACACACAGAAGCCATGATAACACTGCATAACTGATATAGGCTTATGTTTTATTTATTT
The DNA here is from genome assembly GCF_001515625.1 of Sinocyclocheilus rhinocerous. Classification (NCBI taxonomy): domain Eukaryota; kingdom Metazoa; phylum Chordata; class Actinopteri; order Cypriniformes; family Cyprinidae; genus Sinocyclocheilus; species Sinocyclocheilus rhinocerous. The sequence continues at coordinate 266,367 of NW_015627390.1, forward strand.
ATACAATTAAAAAAAGGCATCTAACACTAGCTTGCTCTATTCTTTTTCTATTCTAGCTGTTTTCTTTTTTTTCTTTTTATTATTTTTAAAAAACCTTGCTATGTGTACTGCGTTAAGCTAACTGAGACTTGTTATAGCACTTGTATATCATTGCTCTTTTGTTGATTTTGATTGCTTCCATTGTCCTTATTTGTAAGTAAATGACAATGTAAATGTAATGTAATGTAAATGTAAATGCATTGGTGGTAATTGATTTGTATGAGCTACAGTGTTTAGCTACAATATTCCAGCAAATATTTGACAACATAATAGCATACATAGTCAGAAAGTAACATAAATGAACAGTTGGATTTTAAAGTAATTTATCAGATGTCAAATATGGTCTGAAAATCCAGTTTGGAAAAACATGTAATTTTGAAATGGAAATTATGTAGGAACAGTGGTTTACGTTAAAAACTGATATAATGTCGGTAACACTTTAGAATAGGGACCAATTCACTCTATTAATTAGTTGCTTATTAGCATGCCTATTATTAACATATTGGCTGTTTATTAGTACTTATTAAGCACATATTCTGCATGACCATATTCTACATCCCTAATCCTATCTAATACCTAAATTGAACAACTACCTTACTAACTATTAATAAGCAGCAAATTAGGAGTTTAATGTAGTAGTTAATGGTTTAATAATAACGAGAATTGGACCTTAAAATAAAGTGTGACCTAAAAGTTGATTGGTATTAATACAGCATATATAGATCTAACACTAGCTTGCTCTATTCTTTTTCTATTCTAGCTGTTTTCTTTTTATTTATTATATGATTTTAAAAAAAAACTTGCTATGTGTACTGCATTAAGCTAACTGAGACTTGTTATAGCACTTGTATATCATTGCTCTTTTGTTGATTTTGATTGCTTTGTCCTCATTTGTAAGTCGCTTTGGATAAAAGCATCTGCTAAATGTCTAAATGTAAATGAAAATTAAAGCTACAACTATTAAGTACAACAAATACTACCATAATGTATTGTACTTTTACAAATTTTTTTTGGTAACACTTAAAACCTTGTATAATACATGTATAATGCATTATAAAGGGTTATTAAAGGCTAAAATCCTTTATTATTATTCATAATGTGTGTTATAATACATTATATCTTGTCATAAATAATTATAACTGCGTTTAAAATGCATAGAGTAATAATGAATGGATGTGTTATAATGTATTAATTATGGTTACCATTATTCATGAGATTGTACAGTGCATTATAAGGTGCTTTACAAGGCATAATTAATGCATTAAAACTACTTTTATAATGCATTATACATAAAGGCTTTAAGTAAAGTGTTACCATTTTTTCCACATTATTTGCATTAAGAATGTTGGGGCTACTGTGTTTAATTTTCCCACCGGTTAATCGACGTGTGACAACACTGGTAATACCGGTATCACCGCGGGGGCGTTCCCTCTTTTCCTCGCTTTCCTTCGCTTTTAAAAGCTTGTAAAAGCGGTGTGCGCATTTTACTTTCACTTTTAAATAGCGGCAGTTCGGAGTAAAGCAACTGTTCGTTTTTAGTTCGTTTGAATTTTCCCTCTTTTCCTCGCTTTCCTTCGCTTTTAAATAGCTTAAAAGCGCTGTGCGCATTTTACTTTCACTTTAATATAAAATAATAATAATATATACATTTATTGTGAATATTATTACTTAAAATATTATGATACAAATATTATAGAGGAAAGTATACAGTATATAAGGCACCGTTTAAAAAAATTTTAAAGTAATGTTCAGATATTAGGACATTTTCTTTCTCCTGATTATCAGATAGAGTTGATTTCTCTGTATTTGGATTTAAAATGCATTGCACGGCTTTAAATCTTTTCCTAATACCACCTAACAATGCTGTAAAGGTTTTTTTCCCCCCCCTGCCACTCAAAATAAAGCTGTTATTAGTGTACACTTGATAATGCATTTGAACACTAATCTGTTGCGGCTTTGTTATCAGCATTTTCATCCGATGGAAATAAACAGACGTGGGCATAGGGTTTCATTCTCAGCACAGGAAAGCTTTGCCCGTTTTTATCTACAGTTGGTGGGAAAAGTGCTGGTGCCAAGCAGCGTTTCTGAACACAAGGAAACCCATTTCCTATCTATTCATTTCACTCTTCCCTGTTATTTTACCATTCCCACCCTGACCTGCACAGAAGTCTTGTCGGGAAGAGAGATACGGCAGGAATGCGGAGGGCATGTTTTAGGAGGATGGTTGGAGACAGCCGTGTGTTTGCGGTGTGCCGTGTTCAGCTCTCCTCCCGTTGGGCTTTTGGGACTTGAATTACGACGCTGACATCAGAGGTCACACACAATGAGGGGTTTTTCCCTGGTAAGGCTGTACCTGTGTTCGCTCTGCGTGTTCAGCTTTGATAGATATTTCGCCATCGGGTACCTTCAGTGTGGGAACATACATACATTAACTGTGAGCGCTGATCTCTTCCAGTCAGTATCCACAGTAAAACTATTTATAGAAGAACGTCCTTAATAAACCTGAATTCACCATAGTTGACATATCATGTAATATTTCAAACAGTTAAGTTGACTTTATGCCTGTAGAGTATGTTATTGCTCAAATTTTGCTCTTTTCTGGCTTAATGAGTTTTCAGTTACTTCCATTAACCTGTTATCTTCATTATTTAATGTATGTTTGAATAAATCTGCTGTGAAAACCAAAGTTAAAAATATATATATACAACCCCAGAAAGTTGGGACGTTTTGTAAAATGCAATCAAATCAAGAATATGTTATCTAAAAAAAAAAGGACGCTGAAAGGAATAATTGGCGATTTTTTTCTCCCTGCCTTTTTGCTGTCACTTTACTCGTTTTGACCTGCTCTATTTGCAATTTGTTTATGCCAAAATCCTGTTTTTTTTTACATTCTTTATCCTTTCCACCTTTTGATTTGCCATTTCGTTTAGTTGTTTTGTTACTTTTTCCCGTTTTTTTGTTACTCTGATGGTGTTTGCTCTTTGAGCTTTGATGAGATTACGCTTTGTGATGTTTACTCTTTGCTCAAGAGGAAGGTGGATAGGGAAGATGTCACGTGACTTCCATTGCGCAACACTTAGGTAACTCGATGTATAGACACCCCAGGTAAGAGGTGAACGCCACCCCCTGTATATTTGCTTTCGTTAGTTGAGAGTAGGGAAGTATACTGCGCTTGGTGTTGAAGATCTTGTTTTCTTTTCTTTTAGTTAGGGTAGAAGTTTAAAAGAATAAGTTAGAACTGTTTTTCTTTTCTTTGGCATCCCCTTTCTCTTGGGTTGGTTTGTTTAGTTGTTTTGTTTTAGTTCCTTTGAATTGTAAAAATTTGTACATATTGCTTTTTCATTGATTTATATTTTTGTAATTTTATTGTTTTTCACTCCTCTGTACGTTAAATCACTCTTCTTTGGCAGTTTGTTGTCCTTGTATTGTCTCTTGCCTCCACCATCATTTCACAGTTTTGCCACAGTCTCAATGTTGCTCCTTTAAACCCTAGACAATTTTAAAAGGTCGTAACAATATCTCTGTACAAGACAATCTCCATGTCAATAGTACCTTCGCACATATGCCAGTCACCCATGCTGTTTGCTCTTCTGCACCCCCATACCATGACAGACGTTTGCTTTTGCTTCTGTCACTAATGAAAATCTGGATGGTCCCTTTGGTCTTTGGGACTGAGAACTCGAAATCCAATTTTCCCGGAAACAAGTTGAAATGTGGACTCATCTGAGCACAGCACACATTTCCACTGACTTTTTGACTATCTGAGATGAGCTCTGGCCCAGATAACCCAGTGGCATCACTGCATGGAATTGATGTATAGCTTTCTCCTTGAGTAACAGAGATTCAAGTTGCATTTCTTGATGCAGCAGCAGACTGTGGTAAATGACAGTGGTTTTCTGAAGTACTCCTGAGCCCATGTGGCTATATTTAAAGGGTTAGTTCACCCAAAAATGAAAATTTGGCTGCGTTTTACTCACCCCCGAGGCATCCTAGGTGTATATGACTTTCTTCTTTCAGACGAATCCAGTCGGAGTTATATTAAAAATTGTCTTTGATCTTTAAAAGCTGTTTAATGCCACTCAGCGGGTGTTGCATGCATCAGTCCAAAAGAACTTAAATAAAAATCGCCCATCCATAAAAAAAAAAGTGTCTCACACAACTCCGGGGGGTGAACAAAGGCCTTCTGTAGCGAATCGATGCGTTTTTGTAAGAAAAATATCCATATTCAAAACGTAATAATCACTTGAATCTAGCTTGCGCTCACTGTTGTAAACAGAAGCAGTTTCGGGGGAATGACGTATGAGGTCGGCTCACTTAATTTTGGATTTATTTAATACTTGGTTTTATGATTCTTGATTGTATGAATGTATTAGGTCCTGGTATGTAAAGCACTTTTACCAACATGTTGTTTTTAAATGTGCTATATAAATAAATGTGATTGACTGATTGATTTTTTAAAAATAATTTTAATAAAAACAGACCCAAATGAGTCAATAGTTGTCATACAGTACGGTTATGTAGCTATAAAGTGAATGTGGATCAGCTTAGAGCATTTGATGAGAAATGTTTGAGATCATATTGAGGTCTTTCATATTCAGACTTTTGGATCTGGAAAATCTGAGGCATTTTTGAGATTGCTGGGGTCTTTTTCCTAGTAGAAACCTCTCCACTTGCTCTCCATTTAATCTGATTGCTGTCTAGGTTTTTTTAAGAGATTTTGTGTGTGATTTCTCAGTCCTGTGGGTTTGCTGCTGTATATAGTGTTTCAGATGAGAAGTTCATTGTGTTTCACCCTGCAGCGTGTAACAGGAGCGATCATGACATACGTCCCTTTGTGTGTTTTATGTGTGTGTGTTCTTACAGCAAACACACACACACACACTCCCAGCGGGCAGAAGCTCCTGCAGGTTTCCTCTCACTCTCCGTGTGTCATATGAGCTGACGTGTGTCATACGTCTGAGCTGTAGTTGCACAACTATCCGCAGAGATGTCACATAAACACTGAAGATTTATGACCATAGTAAAGCTTTTATTGGTGGTAACGTACTTGTTGCATGAATTTACTAGAACAGGGATGCTCATGCCGCACCGGTTTAGTTTAAAACCATACGCTACCATTCAAACGTTTGTGGTTGGAAGGAATTTTTTTTTTTCATTTTT
>NW_015627390.1:271668-278320 GCF_001515625.1 Sinocyclocheilus rhinocerous
TTTCAAAAGTTTGGGATCAGTACAATTTGTAATGTTTTTTTTTTTTTTAAGTCTCTTCTGCTCAACAAGGCTGCATTTATTTGATTGAAAATATGCCAAAAACAGTGAAATATTATTATATTTAAAAAAGCTGTTCTCTATGTGAATATATTGTAAAATGTAATTTATTTCTGTGATCAAAGCTGTTTTCAGCATCATTACTCCAGTCTTCAGTGTCACATGATCCTTCAGAAATCATAATAATATTCTGATTTGCTGCTGGCAAAGGCATACATATGTTGATATGCATTACCATTCAAAATATGAGGTCACTATGAGTTTAAAAAAAAAAAAAAATTAATACTTATATTCTGCAACATTGCATTAAATTGATCAAAAGTGACAGTAAAGACATTTACAAAAGATTTCTATTTCAAATAAATGCTGTTCTTTTGAACGTTTTGTTCATCAAAGAATCCTGAAAAATAAAACATATCACAGTTTGCACAAAAATATTCAGCTGCAGCAACTGTTTTCAACATTGATAATAATCAGACATTTTTCTTGAAGCAAATCAGCATATTAGAATGATTTCTGAAGATCATGTGACACTGAAGACTGGAGTAATGATGCTGAAAATTCAGCTTTGATCACAGCAATAAATTACATTTGTTCACATAGAAAACGGCTATTTTAAATTGTAATAATATTTCACATTATTACTGTTTTTACTGTATGTTTCATCAGTTTAAAGCAGAAGAGACTTCTCTCAACAACATTAAAAAATCATGGCAACCCGAAAAGGTTACCTTTTTGAACTGCAGTGATATGCTCGGCTCTAATTGTAACAAAACGTTTACTTAAAAAGTTTAGTATCTTCATGCATTTTTCCTTTTATGTATTTAATGAAAGTTAAGCCTATAATTCATTCTCGGGGTGTGACGGACATTGGTGTCAGCTCACATCACAGCTGTGTTTGTGAGTGATAATCTCTTATGTCAGATAAAGGTCAACTCAGCGTGTCTGGACAGAAATATCAAACAACTGTAGGAGATTTAGAGCAATATTCAAAAACGAGGAAAGGATCGTCAAGACAGATTAGTCATTGTGTTTCCTTTATCTGACCTCTTTTTACTTGTATTTACCTAGTCATTCTCGGCTTTATTGGCATTAGCGGTATGTTTTCATGCTGTAACTAGTGTGTGCACGGGTCATTTATCATAGGTGCGGTTTGTGGTTGAAAGTAAACCGTCAAGCACCGTATTAAATCAGAACAAAGCCACAAACCCTCCTCTCACTTTCGGGAGAGATGCAGTATAGTCGAGCTTATAACTTTAAAGCAATAGTTCACCCAAAAATGAAAATGTCCTCACCCTTAGGCCATCCAAGATGTAGATGAGTTAGTTTCTTCAACAGATTTGAAGAAATGCTCACCAATGGATCCTGAATGGGTGCCGTCAGAATGAGAGTCCAAACAGCTGATAAAAACATCACAATAATCCACAAGTAATCCACACCACTCCAGTCCATCAGTTAACATCTGGAGAAGACAAAAGCTGAAACTAATCCATAATTAAGACGTGCTTCCATCATGCTTCCAACTAAAATACAAGTCCTCTATCCATAATATTGCTTCCTCCAGTGAAAAAGTGGTCTGATCTGAATTAGGAGAGAAATCTGCACAGATCAAGCACAGTTTACAAGCCAAAACAGCTCTAAAAACATGTGGGTAGATTTGAGAGACAACAGGAGATGGACTTTTTCACTGGAAGAAGCATTAGTTAAAAACGTCTTAATGCTGGATTTGTTTCAGCTTTTGTCTTTACATTTTTGGGTGAACTATCTCTTTAATGTTGTTTGCCGTCTGAAAACAGTATATTCACAATGAGATTTCTAATGCATGTTTCACGTTTCTCCACAGAAATCAACCAAAGGCTCTGTAGTGCTGGATTATGTGTTCAGTCACGTGAACCTTGCCGAATCAGAGTATTTTGGGCTTCGCTATTGCGACCGCAGTCATCAAACGGTGAGTTCTTGAAGATTTTATCCCATGTCAGCTCTTAAAGTTCACCCCAAAAATTAAGATTCTGGCGTCATTTACTCACCCTTGTATGATGCAACATAAAAGCTTTAAAAAAAAAAAAAAACACTTAAAGAGATAGTCCACCTAATTACTCACCCTCATGTCATTCCAAATAGGGCTGCACAATTCATCGAATTTCTAATCGCGATTACAATTATGGATGCCACAATTACGTAATCGTTCAAAGCGGCAATTAATCGTTCAAAGTCCACTTATGTTATTCTGCACGCTTAAGATATGTTTTTTTCTTTCTACATGTTATCTTAAGGGTTTTTCCATTGTTTTAGTTTTAGTATAACATTATAATACCATTCATATTTTTACTTTTTTTATCATTTAAAGAAGAAACCAATCCGATGTATAGTTGACATTTGAGGCTTAATACTATAGAAAAGCAATAAAAGTTTTTCAGTGAGAGTGTTTTCAGCTGGTTTATTTTCATATAAAAATACGGCATGCAGTTGCATCAAACAATGGTATAAACATCATTCAATGTAAATTGTGATAATCGTAATTAATAATCTCAATTACAATTTCAAGGGAATAATCGACAATTATGATTTTTGTCATAATCGTGCAGCCCTAATTCCAAACATGAATAACTTTCGTTTTTCTGTTGAACACATTTTTTGAAGAACGTTGGTAGCTGAATAGTTTTGGTTCCCATTCACTTTCTCCATTGTACTTTCTGTCCAAATAATCTAAGCCAATGGGAACCAAATCTGTTGAGTTACCAACATTCATCAAAATATATTTTTGTCCAGAGAAAAAAGAAAGTCAAACAGGTTAGGAATGACGTGAGGCCGAGTTCATTTTTGGGTGAACTATTTTTTTAAGAGAGTTTACGAACTAGTCATAATGTCCTAAGGGTCACGTCTGAGCTTTACCCAGGGTCCAAATTTTGGGTAAGGCAAAGTGCAACATAGTGAAAGAACATAACAGTCATTACCTCATCAGCTCGACCAAAGACAGAGGTGTTTCCCACAATGCCTTGCGGGCCCTGTCCCACGAGCCTGGATTTATTGCTAAGCATGCAATGGGCGAGAGGCACGCCACAACTTACATTTACACAAATCTGTCAGCTCTATGAACGGTTATTACGGTAAAAAGAGACTTTTGTAAAAAGAGAAAATTGGGTGCAATTTACACAGTAGTGCGGTGGTTTCTGCTGTGTGGGTGTGTTTTACACTCGCTCTTGACTCATAGATGGTTCATCTAAGGCGCAGAGAATTCCTTCAGTGGAGACATTTTGAACACGCTGTTATACATTTAAAATAAAACATCTGTCTGCATCCATAGGAGGACAAACTGCTTTCTTGTTATGAACTAGTTATTTACATTTCTGGGCGAACTTTTAAGCTGCTTGTTTGTGCAAACACAACATGATTCTAGGGTCATCACAATGTTAGGGAGTTACTATACAGTTGCCAAGGTGTTATTTTAATGTTGTGTATTAGGCTTGCCGTGATAAACGGTGCTGACGGTGATATCGGTGTTAAGCCGCAACACCGGTTACGTCACTAGTCCACCACGTCACCGACCCCCACCGTCGTTTAGATTTTTTGTAGCAATAAAAATCATTTAGTTCAGTAAAAGAACAGACACTACAATTAAAAACTGAACGTGGCTGCTCAGTGCAGTTGAACGATATTTGCATCACAGATCAGATTTCATTTATCCGGTGAGGAGAGTGAGTCGAGCTGACTGACAAGACGATCGCGGATGATTTAGTTTCGAAACGAGATGCAAAAGCGCCTGTTTGGCAATATGGTTTTATATATAGGCTAAAGTGAGTTTGATGTTGTTTTTTGTTGTTGTTTTCAAGCAATTGACGCTGAACTGCCGCTATTTGAAAGTGAAAGTAAAATGCGCACGCCGCTTTTACAAGCTATTTAAAAGTGAAGGAAAGCGAGGAAAAGAGGGAACGCCCCCGCGGTGATACCGGTATTACCGGTGTTGTCACACGTCGATTAACCGGTGGGAAAATTTCCTCACCGTCACAACCCTATTGTGTATATACTTTAATGATATTTAATATTTTAAATCGGCTTTTATTGATGTTTTCAGTTTTCATTTCAAGTAGGTTTAAGTTCTAGTAATTCTGTTATATGCTTTTGTCATTTTTTTATTAGTTTTGTATGTTTCTGTTTAGCTTTCATTTGTTTAATTTGATTTAGTTGTCAAGACAACATTTCTAATTTACAGTTAAGTTTTTCATCGAAAGTTCATGTTTTATATTACTTCTGCTTTATTTCAATTAGCATTAATAGTAATAGTTCACAATAATTTTTTTCATATCAGTCGATATCGATAATTATTATGATAAATGTCAATGTTTATTTTTTATTCAAGTTTAAAGGCAGATTTTTGCTCCTAAATGAAAGTTGTAAAAACCAGACCGTTAACTGTGGTTTAAACTACTCTTTATGGTCACATTTTTTAATTCTATACACTTTTTCAGTCACTTTTCTGTGACAAAATAAAATGAATTTCTTAGTTGATCTAATGAGTGATATTGTTTCAAATCAAGAAACAGGTTTGTGTTGCCTGATAATATTAATAATAATAGTACATTTTTTTTGTCACTTAGAAATGCACATAACCACAGTTAAAACAACACATAGAGCACCTCAATACCATTGTGAAAATGTAACTACATGCTTTCTAGGTATTTGTATGAAAAACAGTAGTCTAAATACATTTAGTATAAAATAAATGCACAAACGTTATAGCTGGATCACAGGAAATATTGTAATTATATTCCATTACTCATTTAATACATTAATAATATAATAAAATTCTATACGAATACCCACATTTCTTCAAATGAGTAGTGCTCTTTCACTCAGCTTTTGGCGCATAAACTTTATTTCGAACATTTATCAAACTCTTATTTATTTCTTTAAACTCTGACCTTTTTATTGTTCACCAAGTGAAAATTCACTTAGTAAAGTAGTAAAGGTTTGTTCAAATCATCTGCCATGATTGTAGTAAACAAATCCTCCCTCGTTGTTGAAATGAAGACGTTTTGAAGATGTTTTGAGCTCTTCAGTTCAGTGAAACGCAGCAGCTGCTCTAATGTGATTATTTGACAAGTCTTAGCAGCTCAATTATCGTTTTCTAATTGAATAACGCGCAGCACTAATCCTCTTCCCGTCTGCACACACACCTTCACTCATTTCCTATTGTTTGCACGTATGTTTGTTTGCTTTGTCTCTATGTAAATGCGGTTCAGCGGGAGTTTACCGTGTTTGCTGTGCTCGTATAAAGTATTTCATGCATGCTCATTTGCACATTCATTAAATGGCATATAAATCTTGCCTGCAAGGCGACGCCAGATAGCATTCCCTCCTGACTTCACTGAAATATCACCTGACAAGTGTGGAAAACATGAGGAAGATCTTCAGGCTGTGTTCGTTATAGAGTCTGTGAGATGTTAATTAGCTGAATTGAGCAAATCACTGTAAATGCCCTCATAGTTGATGGCAGCATCGCTTTTAATTTTGCTCGCAGTGTTAAAATTCCGTTTGTGCATCGTCCTAGCGCATTGGAATTCCGAATTTTGATACAATACCTTGGAAAATATTGGTATTCGATACCATGGGGGAAAACTGCCTTCAACATTAAGGGCATAAAATTTGAGTTTTTTATTGAAAGATAAGTATAACAAGGCTAAAATGTGACAGTGAGGTATATGTTTATATTAAAGGTGGTAAAACACTGGAGAAAAACTTATGGATTTGCATATGCTTACTTTAGAGAGAAGTATTATTTTTCCCATTTTTAACTATATTAGGGTGGTGTGCGCATTATGGAGCGTGTAGTGTTTTATTCATACTGAATAGTACACTGCGTATTGTATGTATTATTATTTTAAATTCCATTTTAATTAGGGCTGAACGATTTTGGAAAAGAATCTAATTGCGATTTTTTTTACCAATATTGCGATTGCGATTTAATATGCAATTATTTTTTAAAGCTCTTTATGTTCTGTATTATTCAACAAAGACAAGCTATAAATCATTGTATAGTATGACCAACACACTATTAGATAGATTAAACAAAAACAAATTTTTCTGTAGGCCAGGCCTATATGTTACGATGAAATTAGGTGATGCATGAATTGATATGAATGACATTTTTATTTAACAACTACAATCACAGTAGTATATTGACTGATTTGTTGAACTTCCAACCTTGTAAGCATGTAATAATTGTTTAAATAAGCCTGGTGTAAACATTAATATGAAAGTCAGTAACAAATCAAACAAACTAAAGTAGATTGCAGAAATATAAAAACAAATCTGTTGCTTTACCACACTACTTTAGGTAATTCAAAGTCAATGTAATAAACATATGTAAAAATAACTGTTATTATTATTATTATTATTATTCTATCTCTGTTATTTACTCTGTTATTACTACACTGGATGCGAGCGGCAAAATACAGTAGAACCCATTATAATCAGTGACGCTGTCTACATTAGATGCGGCACGGCGCGACCATAGACTGTATTGGGCGCGACACGACAAAACCCTGGACATTAAACTGATGCCGTGTTCTATTTATGACGTACTGACACAAAGTTA
>NW_015627390.1:278362-284852 GCF_001515625.1 Sinocyclocheilus rhinocerous
GTTTTATTTCTTTTCTTTTTCTGCTGATGGCCCACGCTCGACTTGAAGCAGCGCTGCTAGACCGATCGGTGTGTGACATCAAATTACCGCGAGAGCTATTAGAGAGTGCGGACGTCTCCTTATGCTTTCTCTTGCCGTACGTTGATGTCATACACCGATCGATCTTCAAGTCGAACACACTTCTTTACTCTCGCGTGTCACGTGACCGAGTGTAATCGCAGCCTTTTTCATATCACGATATTATCGCAAATGCAATTAATCGTTCAGCCCTAATTTTAATGGTTTAAATTTGAATTATCTTATTTTTCCTTTTACAACAATAGGGCCCTATTTTTTTCGGTGTTATGGCATAAAAAGTCATTTAATTTATCTTTTAATTTCAATCAAATTCAAATTAAACAAACCTTTTCATTTTTGTGGCAAAAATGTAGTGCTGTTAAACAGAGGTTTACTGTTAAAATTAAAACATGGAAGAAAATTTTTGTGATCATTCCCTAAAAATAATAATTTTATTAGTAGTAGTACTAAGTCCTATATTCTAGTCAGGGCCATATATGCCCAATGGTTACTTTTTGTCTAGGCTTCTACTGTAGTAGCTACTGTAGTTTCTTCAAGTTAAACCGAACTTTTATTTTGACGGGTTGCCGTGAAGAGAATTGTTTCTGTGTGTATATGACCTGACGGTAACGGTCAAACGCTCATGAAGAGATTCTCAGAGCAGTTCTGGAGATCTTGTTTATGTATTTATTAGTGCTGTCAAATGATTAATCGCGATTAATGGCATCCAAAATAAAAGTTTTTGTTTACATAATATATGTATGTGCACTGTGTATGTTTATTATGTATTTATAAATACACACACATGCATGTATATATTTTAGAAAAAATGTATATATTAAATATATTTATTTATAGTATAAATTATATCAATATAACTATAGGCATGTAAATACATGCTGTATTTGCTATGCTGTATGAGAGTGTATTTACAGTGTATATATACACAGAACACACACACGTATTACGTATTTTTATTTTGTATGCGATTAATCGTTTGACAGCACTAGTATTTATGTCTTCATTTAGTGAGAAGGCAGACGCTGAAAACATCGCTTCAGTATGTGTGTAGTAAACGAAACCGCGGGTCTGCACCATTCACACACATGCAGGATTCATATTTAAATTATCTTTTTTGCGGTTTAATATTCATGCATACAAGTCCATATCACCATTTGATTTAAGTGTACTGACCTACTTTTGATTGATTCGTTCAAAATTTGACAAATTCCCTGACATGCGTTGTTAATTGTACAGTAAATTGCGTTTTTATGACAGGATTGATTCTGGCATCATGAGGGTGAGTTTTGCACATTAGTTTTTAAGTCCGTTTTCAGGTCTGTTGTCTCAGCGGTTATGACAGAACCAATCAGTGCTTCCACGAATGCGCTTCTAGTAGGGATGTAACGATTAACTGCGAGCCGGTTGAAAATCGATTCAAATATGTGACGATTCAAATCGGTTGAGATGCTAAACAAATCGCGATTCAATTAGGGGTAGTTTATATGAATTAAGGCAAGATTTCAATCCACAGTCTTATCACAGTACTTCTTCAGGTTGGTTTTTTAAGACTTTTAAGTTACTGAGCAGTACAGCTAATTTAATTTTTCTTCATATATTTTTCACTTTCATTTTATTTATTATTTTATTTAATTGATTTGTTTATTTTTATAATTTCCTTTTATTTTCTAGTTTTATTTTATGCATTTATTTAATGTATAATATTTATATATTTTTACATTTTCATTTTATTATATCATTTTGTTTAATAGATTGTATATTTTTATAATTTCACTTTATTTTATCATTTCATTTATTTTATCGTTTTATTTTGTGTTTATTTATTTTTTCATGTTTATTCATTTACTTTTATAATTTCATTTTGTTTTGTTTTGTTTTTTGTATAATTTCATTTTATTTACATATTTTAAATTGCATTTTATTTATTTATTTTATTTTTATAATTTCATTTTTTATCATTTTATTTTATAGTTTTATTTTATGCATTATTGAATGTATAATATTTATATATTTTTACATTTTCATTTTAGTATATCATTTTGTTTAATAGATTATGTATTTTTATCATTTCATTTATTTTATCATTTTAATTTGTTCATTTATTTTTTTTCATGTTTATTCATTTACTTTTATAATTTCATTTTGTTTAGTTTTTTTGTATAATTTCATTTTATTTACCTATTTTAAATTGCATTTTTTTTATTTTTATAATTAAGTTTATCATTTTATTTTATGCATTTATTTAATGTATAATATTTATTTATTTTTACATTTTCATTTTATTATATCATTTTGTTTAATAGATTATGTATTTTTATCGTTTCATTTTTTATTTTATTTTTTTTTCATGTTTATTCATTTACTTTTATCATTTTGTTTTGATTTGTATAATTTCATTTTATTTACATATTTTAAATTTCATTTTATTTTTATAATGTCATTTTTTTTAATCATTTTATTTTACGTGTTTATTTATTTTCATAATTTTTATTCATTTACTTTTAGAATTTGTCCTAACCAGGCTTGACAGGATAAAATGACAAACAATTAATCCTCTCTGATCCATGTTAATGTATGAAAATTTTTATATTACAGTCTCTTGGTTGCCATTGGTCACATCATGCTGTGTAGCCACGCCCACTGCGCAAACTCATTGGTCTAAAAGCTCTACTTTAAAAATCATGTTCTGATTGGCTGTGATTGTGTCATATTATTTTTAATTTTTTTTTATTTTGCTTGAATTAAGGACAGACAAATCACTTGATGCTGACAGTGTTGCATTGCATCTGGTTAGGACTTGTTGGGTTTAGTGTTACCAGTAAATTAATTTCCTGTATTTATTTTCTGGACTTTATCTAGAAGATAGATCACTGTGTGTTTGAGTTAAAGGGTTTTTTCTTCTTTCCAGCTGGACCTCCGTTCACGCTCTACTTTGGGGTGAAATTTTATGCTGAAGATCCTTGTAAACTAAAAGAAGAAATTACACGGTGTGTTTTCTGTGCATCGTGAGCATAAATGAGCACTACAGTGATATTAGAGATGCAAGCATTCAGTCATTTGGTTAATATCTTGCTCTTGAAATGCTCTTTACTGTCTTCTGTCAGGTATGAGTTCTTCCTGCAGGTAAAGCAGGACGTCCTGCAGGGGAGGCTTCCCTGTCCGTTTAACATCAGCACACAGCTGGGAGCGCTTGCTATTCAATGTACGTACAAATTCACAAGTTGTACCAGGGAATTTAATACAGCAAATGTCATGTCAGTCTAGTTATTTTTACAGAAATAAAGAGTTACAGGCTTCCCAGCTTGTTTTATAAGATGCTCTCTAAGATTATTAAAATAAGTTGTTTTATGATTCATATTTTTCTGTAACATTAGAGTAAAATGTTATGTTGTGATAGTTGTAATTTTACACATTTGAATTTTAAATAAAAATGGTATAATTTGATCATTTTATTTTTATTTATTTTTTTATCATTTCATTTATTTATTTTAATTTATTTTAATTTACTTATTCGTGTTTTATAATTGTATTTATGTATATTTAATTTAATTTGTTTATTTTTTAGAATTATATAACTAGTTTTATAGTTTTATTTATTTCATAATTTCATTGTTTTGTAATTTGTTTATTTATTAATTTATTTGATTTATAATTTCATCTGATTTATATGTTTGTTTATTTTTATAATTTAATTTAATTTTTATAATTTAATTTTATTTATTTATTTTATAATTAGATTTTATTCATTTGTTTATTTTTATAATTTAATTAGATTTATTTTATAGTTTAATTTTGTTTAATTGTCTAGTTTTGTTTTATTTATTTATTTTATAATTAGATTTTATTCATTTGTTTATTTTTATAATTTAATTAGATTTATTTTATAGTTTAATTTTGTTTAATTGTCTAGTTTTGTTTTATTTATTTATTTTATAATTAGATTTTATTCATTTGTTTATTTTTATAATTTAATTAGATTTATTTTATAGTTTAATTTTGTTTAATTGTCTAGTTTTGTTTTATTTATTTATTTTATAATTTCATGTTATTTATTGTAATTTAATTATAATTATGAATTATATTTAAATATTTAATTTTATTATTTCTAGACTATTCCAGCATTACATTATATGCCGTTGTGTCTCTCTGTCTTTTCCTACAGCTGAGCTCGGAGATTACGACCCGTACAAACACACGCCAGGTTACGTGTCTGAATATCGCTTTGTCCCCGACCAGAAAGAGGAGCTAGAGGACAGCATCGAACAGATTCATAAAACGCTCATGTAAGACAATAAAACACAGAACATCACACACCTTAATCCGTCATAATCCCGTTCCAGATTAGATCAAACACCACACTCCTGTTTAACTCTTAGACATGTATAAGCTCACCTGTGTGCACCTGTCCCATCACTGACGATAACAGAGCAGCTCAAAGAAGCAAACCGGCAGGAGATAATTGTTAATGTGTAACTTTCCTTACCAAAACAGTGTGACACTACTATACAAGGATGAGCAATGTATGGCAAAAATAGCATATCATTCAAATATTTTTATTATTATTATTTCCATGCAGGATTGCAACCTTTTAAGACTGTTTTACAAGTTATTGAGCAGTACAGCCAATTTAAATGTATTTAAATTTTTTACATTTAATTAAAATAATTAAACATTTTACTTTAATTTTATAATTTCGTGTATTTGTGTTTTTAAATTTTCATTTATTTTAGCATTTTTTATCATTTTTATTTATTTTATATTATTTTTTTCTTTTTATATTTTACATTTTGTTTATTTTTTATAATTTTATTAAATTAACTTGTTATATAATTAAATTTTATTTAATCATTAATTTATCTTATGATTTCATTATTCTATAATTATTTATTTTTATTATAGTTTCATTTTATTTATTTGTGTCATTTTATTTTGTTTATTGAGCCATACAGCCAAATTAAATTAATAAAATTATTTAAAAATTTAATTATTAAAATGATTAAAACTATATATTTATACGAGGTAGCAAAATATAAAAGAAAAAAGAATGACAGACCATTTAGACCCAAAGTAGGGATGTGCAATATGAACAAAATCTTATTTCACTTTATTTAATTTCATTATTTTAAAAATGGGATGAACAATATGACAATTATTATTTAATATGATTAAATGATTACATTTCATATTATTATTTAATATGAAAGATGCAAATTAAATAAACTTACATTAGTTTCATGTACAGTAAGCCTATTTAACAGCCGTATTCAAGTAAGAAATTGAATAATCAAATGTAAAAAATAAAACGCTGAAACTATCTGAAATAAGTTTACCTTTTTATGTCATTTTATTTCAGTAATAAAAATGTTTTTTTTATGGTTTTAGTTTTAGTTATTAATAATGCTGCATTAAAACAATGATCAGCTGTATTTTTTATTAACAATAGTTAAGTGATGAAAAAAGTGCTCATTAGTTCATTTTAGTTAATGCATCAACTAATGTTAAAGGCGTCATATGATGCTGCTAAAAAGAACATTATGTTGTGTATTTGGTGTAATGAAATGTGTTTATGCGGTTTAAGGTTCAAAAAACACATTATTTTCCACTAGTTACTTGAAAAAAGTAATCTGATTACGTAACTCGCGTTACTTGCTATGCGTTACCCCCAACACTGGTTATGTCTATCTTTAGGAAATATCAGTTTACATTTCCAAACACTCTTTTTTCCATTAATTGTAATAATCCAGTGAGATTTTTGTGCTCCACAGAGATCTGATCTGATCATCATCATCCAGTCTGTCTGGAGTGACATGAAGAAACAGAACAAACTGAGACAGACTCAATCCAGAAGAACTGACGCTTCAAGAAACCTACCTGTAAAGCTCCTGAAAAACTCTGCTCAAGTGCACCGAGGGCAAAAACTGCTTTAAACGCAAAGGATGCT
Source organism: Sinocyclocheilus rhinocerous (assembly GCF_001515625.1). Taxonomy (NCBI): domain Eukaryota; kingdom Metazoa; phylum Chordata; class Actinopteri; order Cypriniformes; family Cyprinidae; genus Sinocyclocheilus; species Sinocyclocheilus rhinocerous. Next base: position 284,382 of record NW_015627390.1, read on the forward strand.
CACACCAAATGTTGATTTCATTTAGTTAATAGAAGTTAATTGATAAAGAAAATCTATTTATGACATTATTTTTGACAGCATCCTCATTTTACAGCATTTCTACACAAGTGCCTAAAACTTTTAACAGCACTGTAGCTCTTGCAGGAAGGTTTCTTGAAGCATCAGTTCTTCTGGATTGAGTCTGTCTCAGTTTGTTCTGTTTCTTCAAAGATAGAAATAAGTGACTTAAAACCATTTTTTAGCTGCTGAAAATACTAGCGTTCTAATCATTTTGGCCTCCTTTGTAGGTTTGGTGTGTGTATACATCTATACTTATGATTTATATATTTATGATTTATGTAAGTATGTATTATTTATTTAATTTAATAAATTATATATTTAATTATTTATATCTATATAAAATGCTGTAAAAATTAGTTAAATATATACATATTTTTACAATTATTTTATTTATATATTATTATATTTATA